>NC_092412.1:216210-516210 GCF_040894005.1 Engystomops pustulosus
ATACACCACATATCCAGGCTGTACTATCTATATATTATATATAACACCACATATCCAGGCTGTACTATCTATATATATATATATACACACATATCCAGGCTGTACTATCTATATATATATATACACCACATATCCAGGCTGTACTATCTATATATATATATATACACCACATATCCAGGCTGTACTATCTATATATATATATATACACCACATATCCAGGCTGTACTATCTATATATATATATATACACCACATATCCAGGCTGTACTATCTATATATATATATATACACACATATCCAGGCTGTACTATCTATATATATATATATATACACCACATATCCAGGCTGTACTATCTATATATATATATACACCACATATCCAGGCTGTACTATCTATATATATATATACACCACATATCCAGGCTGTACTATCTATATATATATATATACACCACATATCCAGGCTGTACTATCTATATATATATATATACACCACATATCCAGGCTGTACTATCTATATATATATATATATACACCACATATCCAGGCTGTACTATCTATATATATATATATATACACCACATATCCAGGCTGTACTATCTATATATATATATACACCACATATCCAGGCTGTACTATCTATATATATATATATATACACCACATATCCAGGCTGTACTATCTATATATATATATATACACCACATATCCAGGCTGTACTATCTATATATATATATATATACACCACATATCCAGGCTGTACTATCTATATATATATATATACACCACATATCCAGGCTGTACTATCTATATATATATATATACACCACATATCCAGGCTGTACTATCTATATATATATATATACACCACATATCCAGGCTGTACTATCTATATATATATATACACCACATATCCAGGCTGTACTATCTATATATATATATATATACACCACATATCCAGGCTGTACTATCTAATATATATATATATACACCACATATCCAGGCTGTACTATCTATATATATATATATACACCACATATCCAGGCTGTACTATCTATATATATATATACACCACATATCCAGGCTGTACTATCTATATATATATATATACACCACATATCCAGGCTGTACTATCTATATATATATATATACACCACATATCCAGGCTGTACTATCATATATATATATATACACCACATATCCAGGCTGTACTATCTATATATATATATATACACCACATATCCAGGCTGTACTATCTATATATATATATATACACCACATATCCAGGCTGTACTATCTATATATATATATATACACCACATATCCAGGCTGTACTATCTATATATATATATATATACACCACATATCCAGGCTGTACTATCTATATATATATATATACACCACATATCCAGGCTGTACTATCTATATATATATATATACACCACATATCCAGGCTGTACTATCTATATATATATATACACCACATATCCAGGCTGTACTATCTATATATATATATATACACCACATATCCAGGCTGTACTATCTATATATATATATATACACCACATATCCAGGCTGTACTATCTATATATATATATATACACCACATATCCAGGCTGTACTATCTATATATATATATATACACCACATATCCAGGCTGTACTATCTATATATATATATATACACCACATATCCAGGCTGTACTATCTATATATATATATACACCACATATCCAGGCTGTACTATCTATATATATATATATACACCACATATCCAGGCTGTACTATCTATATATATATATATACACCACATATCCAGGCTGTACTATCTATATATATATATATACACCACATATCCAGGCTGTACTATCTATATATATATATTACACCAATATCCAGGCTGTACTATCTATATATATATATATACACCACATATCCAGGCTGTACTATCTATATATATATATATATACACCACATATCCAGGCTGTACTATCTATATATATATATACACCACATATCCAGGCTGTACTATCTATATATATATATATACACCACATATCCAGGCTGTACTATCTATATATATATATATACACCACATATCCAGGCTGTACTATCTATATATATATATATATACACCACATATCCAGGCTGTACTATCTATATATATATATATACACCACATATCCAGGCTGTACTATCTATATAATATATATACACCACATATCCAGGCTGTACTATCTATATATATATATATATATACACCACATATCCAGGCTGTACTATCTATATATATATATACACCACATATCCAGGCTGTACTATCTATATATATATATATACACCACATATCCAGGCTGTACTATCTATATATATATATATATACACCACATATCCAGGCTGTACTATCTATATATATATATATACACCACATATCCAGGCTGTACTATCTATATATATATATATATACACCACCATATCCAGGCTGTACTATCTATTATATATATATACACCACATATCCAGGCTGTACTATCTATATATATATATATACACCACATATCCAGGCTGTACTATCTTATATATCATATATATACACCACATATCCAGGCTGTTACTATCTATATATATATATATATACACACATATCCAGGCTGTACTATCTATATATATATATATACACCACATATCAGGCTGTACTATCTATATATATATATATACACCACATATCCAGGCTGTACTATCTATATATATATATATACACCACATATCCAGGCTGTACTATCTATATATATATATATACACCACATATCCAGGCTGTACTATCTATATATATATATACACCACATATCCAGGCTGTACTATCTATATATATATATATACACCACATATCCAGGCTGTACTATCTATATATATATATATACACCACATATCCAGGCTGTACTATCTATATATATATATATATACACCACATATCCAGGCTGTACTATCTATATAATATATATATACACCACATATCCAGGCTGTACTATCTATATATATATATATACACCACATATCCAGGCTGTACTATCTATATATATATATATACACCACATATCCAGGCTGTACTATCTATATATATATATATATACACCACATATCCAGGACTGTACTATCTATATATATATATATACACCACATATCCAGGCTGTACTATCTATATATATATATACACCCACATATCCAGGCTGTACTATCTATATATATATATATATACACCACATATCCAGGCTGTACTATCTATATATATATATATACACCACATATCCAGGCTGTACTATCTATATATATTATATATACACCACATATCCAGGCTGTACTATCTATATATATATATATACACCACATATCCAGGCTGTACTATCTATATATATATATATACACCACATATCCAGGCTGTACTATCTATATATATATATTATACACCACATATCCAGGCTGTACTATCTATATATATATATATACACCACATATCCAGGCTGTACTATCTATATATATATATATACACCACATATCCAGGCTGTACTATCTTATATATATATATACACCACATATCCAGGCTGTACTATCTATATATATATATATACACCACATATCCAGGCTGTACTATCTATATATATATATATATACACCACATATCCAGGCTGTACTATCTATATATATATATATACACCACATATCCAGGCGTACTATCTATATATATATATATACACCACATATCCAGGCTGTACTATCTATATATATATATACACCACATATCCAGGCTGTACTATCTATATATATATATATACACCACATATCCGGCTGTACTATCTATATATATATATACACCACATATCCAGGCTGTACTATCTATATATATATATATATACACCACATATCCAGGCTGTACTATCTATATATATATATTATACACCACATATCCAGGCTGTACTATCTATATATATATATATATACACCACATATCCAGGCTGTACTATCTATATATATATATACACCACATATCCAGGCTGTACTATCTATATATATATATACACCACATATCCAGGCTGTACTACTATATATATATATATATACACCACATATCCAGGCTGTACTATCTATATATCTATATATACACCACATATCCAGGCTGTACTATCTATATATATATATATACACCACATATCCAGGCTGTACTATCTATATATATATATATACACCACATATCCAGGCTGTACTATCTATATATATATATATACACCACATATCCAGGCTGTACTATCTATATTATATATATACACCACATATCCAGGCTGTACTATCTATATATATATATACACCACATATCCAGGCTGTACTATCTATATATATATATATACACCACATATCCAGGCTGTACTATCTATATATATATATATACACCACATATCCAGGCTGTATCTATCTATATATATATATACACCACATATCCAGGCTGTACTATCTATATATATATATATACACCACATATCCAGGCTGTACTATCTATATATATATATATACACCACATATCCAGGCTGTACTATCTATATATATATATATACACCACATATCCAGGCTGTACTATCTATATATATATATATACACCACATATCCAGGCTGTACTATCTATATATATATATATACACCACATATCCAGGCTGTACTATCTATATATATATATATACACCACATATCCAGGCTGTACTATCTATATATATATATATACACCACATATCCAGGCTGTACTATCTATATATATATATATAACACCACATATCCAGGCTGTACTATCTATATATATATATATACACCACATATCCAGGCTGTACTATATATATATATATATATACACACATATCCAGGCTGTACTATCTATATATATATATATATACACCACATATCCAGGCTGTACTATCTATATATATATATATATACACCACATATCCAGGCTGTACTATCTATATATATATATATACCACATATCCAGGCTGTACTATCTATATATATATATACACCACATATCCAGGCTGTACTATCTATATATATATATATACACCACATATCCAGGCTGTACTATCTATATATATATATATATACACCACATATCCAGGCTGTACTATCTATATATATATATATATACACCACATATCCAGGCTGTACTATCTATATATATATATACACCACATATCCAGGCTGTACTATCTATATATATATATATACACCACATATCCAGGCTGTACTTATCTATATATATATATATACACCACATATCCAGGCTGTACTATCTATATATATATATATATACACCACATATCCAGGCTGTACTATCTATATATATATATATACACACATACCAGCTGTACTACTATATATATATATATACACACATATCCAGGCTGTACTATCTATATATATATATACACCACATATCCAGGCTGTACTATCTATATATATATATATATACACCACATATCCAGGCTGTACTATCTATATATATATTATATACACCACATATCCAGGCTGTACTATCTATATATATATATATAACCACATATCCATGCTGTACTATCTATATATATATATACACACATATCCAGGCTGTACTATCATATATATATATATATACCACATATCCAGGCTGTACTATCTATATATATATATACACCACATATCCAGGCTGTACTATCTATATATATATATATACACCACATATCCAGGCTGTACTATCTATATATATATATATACACCACATATCCAGGCTGTACTATCTATATATATATATAGACACCCAATATCCAGGCTGTACTATCTATATATATATATATAATACACATATTCCAGGCTGTACTATCTATATATATATATATATACACCACATATCAGGCTGTACTATCTATATATATATATACACCACATATCCAGGCTGTACTATCTATATATATATATATACACCACATATCCAGGCTGTACTATCTATATATATATATACACCACATATCCAGGCTGTACTATCTATATATATATATATACACCACATATCCAGGCTGTACTATCTATATATATATATATACACCACATATCCAGGCTGTACTATCTATAATATATATATACACCACATATCCAGGCTGTACTATCTATATATATATAATACACCACATTATCCAGGCTGTACTATCTATATATATATATATACACCACATATCCAGGCTGTACTATCTATATATATATATATACACCACATATCCAGGCTGTACTATCTATATATATATATATACACCACATATCCAGGCTGTACTATCTATATTATATATATACACCACATATCCAGGCTGTACTTCTATATATATATATATACACCACATATCCAGGCTGTACTATCTATATATATATATATACACCACATATCCAGGCTGTACTATCTATATATATATATATATACACCACATATCCAGGCTGTACTATCTATATATATATATATACACCACATATCCAGGCTGTATATATATATATATATATATACACCACATATCCAGGCTGTACTATCTATAATATATATATATACACCACATATCCAGGCTGTACTATCTATATATATATATATATACACACATATCCAGGCTGTATATCTATATATATATATACACACATATCCAGGCTGTACTATCTATATATATATATATACACCACATATCCAGGCTGTACTATCTATATATATATATATACACCACATATTCCAGGCTGTACTATCTATATATATATATATACACACATATCCAGGCTGTACCTATCTATATATATATATATACACCACATATCCAGGCTGTACTATCTATATATATATATATATAGCACCACATATCCAGGCTGTACTATCTATATAATATATATACACCACATATCCAGGCTGTACTATCTATATATATATATATACACCAAATATCCCAGGCTGTACTATCTATATATATATATACACCACATTCCAGGCTGTACTATCTATATATATATAATATACCCCACATATCCAGGCTGTACTTATCTATATATATATATATATTACACCACATATCCAGGCTGTACTATCTATATATATATATATATACACCACAATCCAGGCTGTACTATCTATATATATATATATATACACCACATATCCAGGCTGTACTATCTATATATATATATATACACCACATATCCAGGCTGTACTATCTATATATATATATATATACACCACATATCCAGGCTGTACTATCTATATATATATATTATACACCACATATCCAGGCTGTACTATCTATATATATATATACCACATATCCAGGCTGTACTATCTATATATATATATACACCACATATCCAGGCTGTACTATCTATATATATATATATACACCACATATCCAGGCTGTACTATCTATATATATATATATACACCACATATCCAGGCTGTACTATCTATATATATATATACACACATATCCAGGCTGTACTATCTATATATATATATATATACACCACATATCCAGGCTGTACTATCTATATATATATATATATACACCACATATCCAGGCTGTACTATCTATATATATATATATATACACCACATATCCAGGCTGTACTATCTATATATATATATACACCACATATCCAGGCTGTACTATCTATATATATATATATATACACCACATATCCAGGCTGTACTATCTATATATATATATATACACCACATATCCAGGCTGTACTATCTATATATATATATACACCACATATCCAGGCTGTACTATCTATATATATATATACACCACATATCCAGGCTGTACTATCTATATATATATATACACCACATATCCAGGCTGTACTATCTATATATATATATATACACCACATATCCAGGCTGTACTATCTATATATATATATATATACACCACATATCCAGGCTGTACTATCTATATATATATATACACCACATATCCAGGCTGTACTATCTATATATATATATATACACCACATATCCAGGCTGTACTATCATATATATATATATACACCACATATCCAGGCTGTACTATCTATATATATATATATACACCACATATCCAGGCTGTACTATCTATATATATATATATACACCACATATCCAGGCTGTACTATCTATTATATATATATATACACCACATATCCAGGCTGTACTATCTAATATATATATATATACACCACATATCCAGGCTGTACTATCTATATATATATATATACACCACATATCCAGCTGTACTATCTATATATATATATATACACCACATATCCAGGCTGTACTATCTATATATATATATATATACACCACATATCCAGGCTGTACTATCTATATATATATATACACCACATATCCAGGCTGTACTATCTATATATATATATATATACACCACATATCCAGGCTGTACTATCTATATATATATATATACACCACATATCCAGGCTGTACTATCTATATATATATATATACACCACATATCCAGGCTGTACTATCTATATATATATATATACACCACATATCCAGGCTGTACTATCTATATATATATATATACACCACATATCCAGGCTGTACTATCTATATATATATATATACACCACATATCCAGGCTGTACTATCTATATATATATATATACACCACATATCCAGGCTGTACTATCTATATATATATATACACCACATATCCAGGCTGTACTATCTATATATATATATATACACCACATATCCAGGCTGTACTATCTATATATATATATATACACCACATATCCAGGCTGTACTATCTATATATATATATACACCACATATCCAGGCTGTACTATCTATATATATATATATATACACCACATATCCAGGCTGTACTATCTATATATATATATATATACACCACATATCCAGGCTGTACTATCTATATATATATATATACACCACATATCCAGGCTGTACTATCTATATATATATATATATACACCACATATCCAGGCTGTACTATCTATAATATATATATACACCACATATCCAGGCTGTACTATCTATATATAATATATATACACCACATATCCAGGCTGTACTATCTATATATATATATACACACATATCCAGGCTGTACTATCTATATATATATATACACCACATATCCAGGCTGTACTATCTATATATATATATATACACCACATATCCAGGCTGTACTATCTATATATATATATATACACCACATATCCAGGCTGTACTATCTATATATATATATATACACCACATATCCAGGCTGTACTATCTATATATATATATATATACACCACATATCCAGGCTGTACTATCTATATATATATATATATACACCACATATCCAGGCTGTACTATCTATATATATATATATACACCACATATCCAGGCTGTACTATCTATATATATATATATACACCACATATCCAGGCTGTACTATCTATATATATATATATACACCACATATCCAGGCTGTACTATCTATATATATATATACACCACATATCCAGGCTGTACTATCTATATATATATATATACACCACATATCCAGGCTGTACTATCTATATATATATATATACACCACATATCAGCTGTACTATCTATATATATATATATACAACATATCCAGGCTGTACTATCTATATATATATATATACACCACATATCCAGGCGTACTATCTATATATATATATATACCCACATATCCAGGCTGTACTTATCTATATATATATATATATACACCACATATCCAGGCTGTACTATCTATATATATATATATACACCACATATCCAGGCTGTACTATCTATATATATATATATATACACCACATATCCAGGCTGTACTATCTATATATATATATATACACCACATATCCAGGCTGTACTATCTATATATATATATACACCACATATCCAGGCTGTACTATCTATATATATATATATATACACCACATATCCAGGCTGTACTATCTATATATATATATACACACATATCCAGGCTGTACTATCTATATATATATATATATACACCACATATCCAGGCTGTACTATCTATATATATATATATACACACACATATCCAGGCTGTACTAACTATATATATATATATATACACCACATATCCAGGCTGTACTATCTATATATATATATATACACCACATATCAGGCTGTACTATCTATATATATATATATACACCACATATCCAGGCTGTACTATCTATATATATATATATACACCACATATCCATGCTGTACTATCTTATATATATATACACCACATATCCAGGCTGTACTATCTATATATATATATATACACCACATATCCAGGCTGTACTATCTATATATATATATATACACCACATATCCAGGCTGTACTATCTATAATATATATATATATACACACATATCCAGGCTGTACTATCTATATATATACACCACATATCCAGGCTGTACTATCTATATATATATATATATACACCACATATCCAGGCTGTACTATTCTATATATATATATATACACCACATATCCAGGCTGTACTATCTATATATATATATATATACACCACATATCCAGGCTGTACTATCTATATATATATATACACCACATATCCAGGCTGTACTATCTATATATATATATATACACCACATATCCAGCTGTACTATCTATATATATATATATACACCACATATCCAGGCTGTACTATCTATATATATATATATACACCACATATCCAGGCTGTACTATCTATATATATATATATACACCACATATCCAGGCTGTACTATCTATATATATATAATACACACACATATCCAGGCTGTACTATCTATAATATATATATATATACACCACATATCCAGGCTGTACTATCTATATATATATACACCACATATCCAGGCTGTACTATCTATATATATATATATACACCACATATCCAGGCTGTACTATCTATATATATATATATACACCACATATCCAGGCTGTACTATCTATATATATATATATACACCACATATCCAGGCTGTACTATCTATATATATATATACACCACATATCCAGGCTGTACTATCTATATATATATATACCACATATCCAGGCTGTACTATCTATATATATATATACACCACATATCCAGGCTGTACTATCTATATATATATATATATACACCACATATCCAGGCTGTACTATCTTATATATATATACACCACATATCCAGGCTGTACTATCTATATATATATATATACACCACATATCCAGGCTGTACTATCTATATATATATATATATACACCACATATCCAGGCTGTACTATCTATATATATATATATACACACATATCCAGGCTGTACTATCTATATATATATATACACCACATATCCAGGCTGTACTATCTATATATATATATACACCACATATCCAGGCTGTACTATCTATATATATATATACACCACATATCCAGGCTGTACTATCTATATATATATATACACCACATATCCAGGCTGTACTATCTATATATATATATATATATACACCACATATCCAGGCTGTACTATCTATATATATATATATACACCACATATCCAGGCTGTACTATCTATATATATATATATATATACACCACATATCCAGGCTGTACTATCTATATATATATATACACACCACATATCCAGGCTGTACTATCTATTATATATATATACACCACATATCCAGGCTGTACTATCTATATATATATATACACCACATATCCAGGCTGTACTATCTATATATATATATATACACCACATATCCAGGCTGTACTATCTATATATATATATATACACCACATATCCAGGCTGTACTATCTATATATATATATATACACCACATATCCAGGCTGTACTATCTATATATATATATACACCACATATCCAGCTGTACTATCTATATATATATATACACCACATATCCAGGCTGTACTATCTATATATATATATATATACACCACATATCCAGGCTGTACTATCTATATATATATATATACACCACATATCCAGGCTGTACTATCTATATATATATATATACACCACATATCCAGGCTGTACTATCTATATATATATATATACACCACATATCCAGGCTGTACTATCTATATATATATATATACACCACATATCCAGGCTGTACTATCTATATATATATATATACACCACATATCCAGGCTGTACTATCTATATATATATATATACACCACATATCCAGGCTGTACTATCTATATATATATATATATACACCACATATCCAGGCTGTACTATCTATATATATATATATATACACCACATATCCAGGCTGTACTATCTATATATATATATACACCACATATCCAGGCTGTACTATCTATATATATATACACCACATATCCAGGCTGTACTATATATATATATATATACACCACATATCCAGGCTGTACTATCTATATATATATATATACACCACATATCCAGGCTGTACTATCTATATATATATATACACCACATATCCAGGCTGTACTATCTATATATATATATATATACACCACATATCCAGGCTGTACTATCTATATATATATATATATACACCACATATCCAGGCTGTACTATCTATATATATATATATATACACCACATATCCAGGCTGTACTATCTATATATATATATATATACACCACATATCCAGGCTGTACTATCTATATATATATATATATACACCACATATCCAGGCTGTACTATCTATATATATATATATATACCACATATCCAGGCTGTACTATCTATATATATATATACACCACATATCCAGGCTGTACTATCTATATATATATATACACCACATATCCAGGCTGTACTATCTATATATATATATATATACACCACATATCCAGGCTGTACTATCTATATATATATATATACACCACATATCCAGGCTGTACTATCTATATATATATATATACACCACATATCCAGGCTGTACTATCTATATATATATATACACCACATATCCAGGCTGTACTATGTATATATATATATATACACCACATATCCAGGCTGTACTATCTATATATATATATACACCACATATCCAGGCTGTACTATATATATATATATATATATATACACCACATATCCAGGCTGTACTATATATATATATATACACCACATATCCAGGCTGTACTATCTTTATATATATATATACACCACATATCCAGGCTGTACTATCTATATATATATATATATACACCACATATCCAGGCTGTACTATCTATATATATATATATATACACCACATATCCAGGCTGTACTATCTATATATATATATACACCACATATCCAGGCTGTACTATCTATATATATATATATACACCACATATCCAGGCTGTACTATCTATATATATATATATACACCACATATCCAGGCTGTACTATCTATATATATATATATATACACCACATATCCAGGCTGTACTATCTATATATATATATACACCACATATCCAGGCTGTACTATCTAATATATACACCACATATCCAGGCTGTACTATCTATATATATATATATACACCACATATCCAGGCTGTACTATCTATATATATATATATACACCACATATCCAGGCTGTACTATCTATATATATATATATATACACCACATATCCAGGCTGTACTATCTATATATATATATATACACCACATATCCAGGCTGTACTATCTATATATATATATATACACCACATATCCAGGCTGTACTATCTATATATATATATATACACCACATATCCAGGCTGTACTATCTATATATATATATATACACCACATATCCAGGCTGTACTATCTATATATATATATATACACCACATATCCAGGCTGTACTATCTATATATATATATATACACCACATATCCAGGCTGTACTATCTATATATATATATATACACCACATATCCAGGCTGTACTATCTATATATATATATATACACCACATATCCAGGCTGTACTATCTATATATATATATATACACCACATATCCAGGCTGTACTATCTATATATATATATATACACCACATATCCAGGCTGTACTATCTATATATATATATATACACCACATATCCAGGCTGTACTATCTATATATATATATATACACCACATATCCAGGCTGTACTATCTATATATATATATATACACCACATATCCAGGCTGTACTATCTATATATATATATATACACCACATATCCAGGCTGTACTATCTATATATATATATATACACCACATATCCAGGCTGTACTATCTATATATATATATATACACCACATATCCAGGCTGTACTATCTATATATATATATATACACCACATATCCAGGCTGTACTATCTATATATATATATATACACCACATATCCAGGCTGTACTATCTATATATATATATATACACCACATATCCAGGCTGTACTATCTATATATATATATATACACCACATATCCAGGCTGTACTATCTATATATATATATACACCACATATCCAGGCTGTACTATCTATATATATATATATACACCACATATCCAGGCTGTACTATCTATATATATATATATACACCACATATCCAGGCTGTACTATCTATATATATATATATACACCACATATCCAGGCTGTACTATCTATATATATATATACACCACATATCCAGGCTGTACTATCTATATATATATATATACACCACATATCCAGGCTGTACTATCTATATATATATATACACCACATATCCAGGCTGTACTATCTATATATATATATATACACCACATATCCAGGCTGTACTATCTATATATATATATACACCACATATCCAGGCTGTACTATCTATATATATATATATACACCACATATCCAGGCTGTACTATCTATATATATATATACACCACATATCCAGGCTGTACTATCTATATATATATATACACCACATATCCAGGCTGTACTATCTATATATATATATATATACACCACATATCCAGGCTGTACTATCTATATATATATATATATACACCACATATCCAGGCTGTACTATCTATATATATATATATATACACCACATATCCAGGCTGTACTATCTATATATATATATATATACACCACATATCCAGGCTGTACTATCTATATATATATATATACACCACATATCCAGGCTGTACTATCTATATATATATATATACACCACATATCCAGGCTGTACTATCTATATATATATATATACACCACATATCCAGGCTGTACTATCTATATATATATATATATACACCACATATCCAGGCTGTACTATCTATATATATATATATACACCACATATCCAGGCTGTACTATCTATATATATATATATATACACCACATATCCAGGCTGTACTATCTATATATATATATATATACACCACATATCCAGGCTGTACTATCTATATATATATATATACACCACATATCCAGGCTGTACTATCTATATATATATATACACCACATATCCAGGCTGTACTATCTATATATATATATATATACACCACATATCCAGGCTGTACTATCTATATATATATATATATACACCACATATCCAGGCTGTACTATCTATATATATATATATACACCACATATCCAGGCTGTACTATCTATATATATATATACACCACATATCCAGGCTGTACTATCTATATATATATATACACCACATATCCAGGCTGTACTATCTATATATATATATATACACCACATATCCAGGCTGTACTATCTATATATATATATATACACCACATATCCAGGCTGTACTATCTATATATATATATACACCACATATCCAGGCTGTACTATCTATATATATATATACACCACATATCCAGGCTGTACTATCTATATATATATATATACACCACATATCCAGGCTGTACTATCTATATATATATATACACCACATATCCAGGCTGTACTATCTATATATATATATACACCACATATCCAGGCTGTACTATCTATATATATATATATACACCACATATCCAGGCTGTACTATCTATATATATATATATACACCACATATCCAGGCTGTACTATCTATATATATATATATATACACCACATATCCAGGCTGTACTATCTATATATATATATATATACACCACATATCCAGGCTGTACTATCTATATATATATATATACACCACATATCCAGGCTGTACTATCTATATATATATATACACCACATATCCAGGCTGTACTATCTATATATATATATATATACACCACATATCCAGGCTGTACTATCTATATATATATATACACCACATATCCAGGCTGTACTATCTATATATATATATATACACCACATATCCAGGCTGTACTATCTATATATATATATATATACACCACATATCCAGGCTGTACTATCTATATATATATATATACACCACATATCCAGGCTGTACTATCTATCTATATATATATATACACCACATATCCAGGCTGTACTATCTATATATATATATACACCACATATCCAGGCTGTACTATCTATATATATATATATACACCACATATCCAGGCTGTACTATATATATATATATACACCACATATCCAGGCTGTACTATCTATATATATATATATACACCACATATCCAGGCTGTACTGTTTCTATACGTTACATTCTGTTGGATTCCCCCGGAGGCTCCTCCCCTTCTGTCTCCTCTGATGTCATGTGACCTGCCCGGCGTCATTTCCTGCTTCAATTGTAAAACTTTATTGGTATGAGATAAAGTAACAGAAGCCACAGAAGGTCCTGCACATAGGACAAGGGTTTATCATCCATACAGATCACTGCAGGAGAGAGGACCCTGACCTCAAGATCCCACCACAGTGGTGTCCTACACTGTATCTCATCTCTGACTGTATCTCATCTCTGACTGTATCTCATCACTGACTGTATCTCATCACTGACTGTATCTCATCACTGACTGTATCTCATCTCTGACTGTATCTCATCACTGAGGTGTCACCTTCTTCTTCCTGGTGCATGTAAGTGCATTGTCCGTGTATAATGCGCTGTGCAGGGAGTCACTAAGATCCTGCGCCCGATATCCTGCATGTGTCACTTCCCCGCTCAGGTCCCAGGAGTTCACCTTCTTCTTCCTGGTGCATGTAAGTGCATTGTCTGTGTATAATGTGCTGTGCGGGGAGTCACTAAGATCCTGCACCCGATATCCTGCATGTGTCACTTCCCCGCTCAGGTCCCAGGAGTTCACCTTCTTCTTCCTGGTGCATGTAAGTGCATTGTCCGTGTATAATGCGCTGTGCGGGGAGTCACTAAGATCCTGCGCCCGATATCCTGCATGTGTCACTTCCCCGCTCAGGTCCCTGGAGTTCACCTTCTTCTTCCTGGTGCATGTAAGTGCATTGTCAGTGTATAATGTGCTGTGCGGGGAGTCACTAAGATCCTGCACCCGATATCCTGCATGTGTCACTTCCCCGCTCAGGTCCCGGAGTTCACCTTCTTCTTCCTGGTGCATGTAAGTGCATTGTCCGTGTATAATGCGCTGTGCGGCGAGTCACTAAGATCGTGCTCCCGATATCCTGCATGTGTCGCTTCCCCGCTCAGGTCCCCGGGGTTCACCTTCTTCTTCCTGGTGCATGTAAGTGCATTGTCCGTGTATAATGCGCTGTGTAGGGAGTCACTAAGATCCTGCGCCCGATATCCGGCATGTGTCACTTCCCTGCTCAGGTCCCCGGAGTTCACCTTCTTCTTCCTGGTGCATGTAAGTGCATTGTCCGTGTATAATGCGCTGTGCGGGGAGTCACTAAGATCCTGCGCCCGATATCCTGCATGTGTCGCTTCCCCGCTCAGGTCCCAGGAGTTCACCTTCTTCCTGGAGCATGTAAGTGCATTGTCAGTGTATAATGCTTTGGGGCAGATTTGCTTACCTGGTCCGTTCGCGGTCCAGCGGCGCGTTCTCTGCACTGAATTCGGGTCCGGCTGGGATTTATTAAGGCAGTTCCTCTGACGTCCTCCAGGTGTCGCTGCTGCGCTGAAGTTCCTGGAACGCACTGGAATACAGCGAGCCGGGCTGAGTGAAGGTAAGTGCAAGCTCCGCAACACAGTTTTTTTTTTAAATGCGGCGGTTTTTCTGAATCCGTCGGGTTGTCGTTCGGCCACGCCCCCGATTTCCGTCGTGTGCATGCCAGTGCCGATGCGCCACAATCCGATCACGTGCGCCAAAATCCTGTGGCAATTCGGGGGAAAACGGCGCAAATTGGAAATATTCGGGTAACACGTCGGGAAAACGCGAATCGGGCCCTTAGTAAATGACCCCCAATGTCTCCTGTTTGAAAATGCTGGGAAAACCTGCTGAAGCCTTTGGAGTCGCTGCGCCGCACAAGGTGTTAGTCAGGAGTCTCTGCTGCCCTCGTAGGGTTAGGTAACAGTCTCACTAACTCTATTAGGGTAAATGGAGTGAGGCTGCAGAGAGGGGGGATTAGGGTAGTATTAGGCCCCTCCCCCTGGCCATATGTGGCCACTATATACAATCGCCTTCAGACTCTAAACTGTGTATAAAAATACTTTAATTATTTGTAAATATATTATAAAACATTGCAAAGAAATCACCAAAAGGACAATTGTGTATAAATAACATTCAGTGTCTTCTGTTGTCAGGATTAGTCTCTGATGCTTCCAGTGTCTCAGCCGAGAGCTGAGTATTATATAGTAATTCTCTATAGGTTAAAAAATTATAGACAAATTCATATATATAATGACTGGTCCGTACAGTACTGGGATGTATATAGATGATATATGACTCCTATAGGGTCCAGTCTGTATACAGCATCATGTGTCCTCCGGGATGGAGCAGGGACTAGTAGTATACGGTATAATGACTGGTCCGTACAGTACTGGGATGTATATAGATGATATATGACTCCTATAGGGTCCAGTCTGTATACAGCATCATGTGTCCTCCGGGATGGAGCAGGGACTAGTAGTATACGGTATAATGACTGGTCCGTACAGTACTGGGATGTATATAGATGATATATGACTCCTATAGGGTCCATTCTGTATACAGCATCATGTGTCCTCCGGGATGGAGCAGGGACTAGTAGTATACGGTATAATGACTGGTCCGTACAGTACTGGGATGTATATAGATGATATATGACTCCTATAGGGTCCAGTAAGTATACAGCATCATGTGTCCTCCGGGATGGAGCAGGGACTAGTAGTATACGGTATAATGACTGGTCCGTACAGTACTGGGATGTATATAGATGATATATGACTCCTATAGGGTCCAGTAAGTATACAGCATCATGTGTCCCCCGGAATGGAGCAGGGACTAGTAGTATACGCTATAATGACTGGTCCGTACAGTACTGGGATGTATATAGATGATATATGACTCCTATAGGGTCCAGTCTGTATACAGTATCATGTGTCCTCCGGGATGGAGCAGGGACTAGTAGTATACGCTATAATGACTGGTCCGTACAGTACTGGGATGTATATAGATGATATATGACTCCTATAGGGTCCAGTAAGTATACAGCATCATGTGTCCTCCGGGATGAAGCAGGGACTAGTAGTATACGGTATAATGACTGGTCCGTACAGTACTGGGATGTATATAGATGGTATATGACTCCTATAGGGTCCAGTAAGTATACAGCATCATGTGTCCTCCGGGATGGAGCAGGGACTAGTAGTATACGGTATAATGACTGGTCCGTACAGTACTGGGATGTATATAGATGATATATGACTCCTATAGGGTCCAGTAAGTATACAGCATCATGTGTCCTCCGGGATGGAGCAGGGACTAGTAGTATACGGTATAATCACTGGTCCGTACAGTACTGGGATGTATATAGATGATATATGACTCCTATAGGGTCCAGTCTGTATACAGCATCATGTGTCCTCCGGGATGGAGCAGGGACTAGTAGTATACAGTATAATGACTGGTCCGTACAGTACTGGGATGTATATAGATGATATATGACTCCTATAGGGTCCAGTCTGTATACAGCATCATGTGTCCTCCGGGATGGAGCAGGGACTAGTAGTATACAGTATAATGACTGGTCCATACAGTACTGGGATGTATATAGATGGTATATGACTCCTATAGGGTCCAGTCTGTATACAGAATCATGTGTCCTCCGGGATGGAGCAGGGACTAGTAGTATACAGTATAATGACTGGTCCGTACAGTACTGGGATGTATATAGATGATATATGACTCCTATAGGGTCCAGTCTGTATACAGCATCGTGTGTCCTCCGGGATGGAGCAGGGACTAGTAGTATACGGTATAATGACTGGTCCGTACAGTACTGGGATGTATATAGATGATATATGACTCCTATAGGGTCCAGTCTGTATACAGCATCATGTGTCCTCCGGGATGGAGCAGGGACTAGTAGTATACAGTATAATGACTGGTCCGTATAGTACTGGGATGCATATAGATGGTATATGACTCCTATAGGGTCCAGTCTGTATACAGCATCGTGTGTCCTCCGGGATGGAGCAGGGACTAGTAGTATACGGTATAATGACTGGTCCGTACAGTACTGGGATGTATATAGATGATATATGACTCCTATAGGGTCCAGTCTGTATACAGCATCATGTGTCCTCCGGGATGGAGCAGGGACTAGTAGTATACGCTATAATGACTGGTCCGTATAGTACTGGGATGTATATAGATGGTATATGACTCCTATAGGGTCCAGTCTGTATACAGCATCATGTGTCCTCCGGGATGGAGCAGGGACTAGTAGTATACAGTATAATGACTGGTCCGTACAGTACTGGGATGTATATAGATGGTATATGACTCCTATAGGGTCCAGTCTGTATACAGCATCATGTGTCCTCCGGGATGGAGCAGGGACTAGTAGTATACGGTATAATGACTGGTCAGTACAGTACTGGGATGTATATAGATGATATATGACTCCTATAGGGTCCAGTATGTATACAGCATCGTGTGTCCTCCGGGATGGAGCAGGGACTAGTAGTATACGGTATAATGACTGGTCCGTACAGTACTGGGATGTATATAGATGATATATGACTCCTATAGGGTCCAGTCTGTATACAGCATCATGTGTCCTCCGGGATGGAGCAGGGACTAGTAGTATACGGTATAAGAACTGGTCCGTACAGTACTAGGATGTATATAGGTGACATGACTCCTATAGGGTCCAGTAAGTATACAGCATCATGTGTCCTCCGGGATGGAGCAGGGACTAGTAGTATACGGTATAATGACTGGTCCGTACAGTACTGGGATGTATATAGATGATATATGACTCCTATAGGGTCCAGTCTGTATACAGCATCATGTGTCCTCCGGGATGGAGCAGGGACTAGTAGTATACGGTATAAGAACTGGTCCGTACAGTACTAGGATGTATATAGGTGACATGACTCCTATAGGGTCCAGTAAGTATACAGCATCATGTGTCCTCCGGGATGGAGCAGGGACTAGTAGTATACGCTATAATGACTGGTCCGTACAGTACTGGGATGTATATAGATGATATATGACTCCTATAGGATCCAGTAAGTATACAGCATCATGTGTCCTCCGGGATGGAGCAGGGACTAGTAGTATACGGTATAATGACTGGTCCGTACAGTACTGGGATGTATATAGATGATATATGACTCCTATAGGGTCCAGTAAGTATACAGCATCATGTGTCCCCCGGAATGGAGCAGGGACTAGTAGTATACAGTATAATGACTGGTCCGTACAGTACTGGGAAGTATATAGATGATATATGACTCCTATAGGGTCCAGTAAGTATACAGCATCATGTGTCCTCCGGGATGGAGCAGGGACTAGTAGTATACGCTATAATGACTGGTCCGTACAGTACTGGGATGTATATAGATGATATATGACTCCTATAGGGTCCAGTCTGTATACAGCATCATGTGTCCTCCGGGATAGAGCAGGGACTAGTAGTATACGGTATAATGACTGGTCCGTACAGTACTGGGATGTATATAGATGATATATGACTCCTATAGGGTCCAGTCTGTATACAGCATCATGTGTCCTCCGGGATGGAGCAGGGACTAGTAGTATACGGTATAATGACTGGTCCGTACAGTACTGGGATGTATATAGATGATATATGACTCCTATAGGGTCCAGTAAGTATACAGCATCATGTGTCCTCCGGGATGGAGCAGGGACTAGTAGTATACGGTATAATGACTGGTCCGTACAGTACTGGGATGTATATAGATGATATATGACTCCTATAGAGTCCAGTATGTATACAGCATTATGTGTCCTCCGGGATGGAGCAGGGACTAGTAGTATACGGTATAATGACTGGTCCGTACAGTACTGGGATGTATATAGATGGTATATGACTCCTATAGGGTCCAGTAAGTATACAGCATCATGTGTCCTCCGGTATGGAGCAGGGACTAGTAGTATACGGTATAATGACTGGTCCGTACAGTACTGGGATGTATATAGATGATATATGACTCCTATAGGGTCCAGTAAGTATACAGCATCATGTGTCCTCCGGGATGGAGCAGGGACTAGTAGTATACGGTATAATGACTGGTCCGTACAGTACTGGGATGTATATAGATGATATATGACTCCTATAGGGTCCAGTCTGTATACAGCATCATGTGTCCTCCGGGATGGAGCAGGGACTAGTAGTATACGCTATAATGACTGGTCCGTACAGTACTGGGATGTATATAGATGATATATGACTCCTATAGGGTCCAGTCTGTATACAGCATCATGTGTCCTCCGGGATGGAGCAGGGACTAGTAGTATACGCTATAATGACTGGTCCGTACAGTACTGGGATGTATATAGATGATATATGACTCCTATAGGGTCCAGTAAGTATACAGCATCATGTGTCCCCCGGAATGGAGCAGGGACTAGTAGTATACAGTATAATGACTGGTCCGTACAGTACTGGGAAGTATATAGATGATATATGACTCCTATAGGGTCCAGTAAGTATACAGCATCATGTGTCCTCCGGAATGGAGCAGGGACTAGTAGTATACGCTATAATGACTGGTCCGTACAGTACTGGGATGTATATAGATGATATATGACTCCTATAGGGTCCAGTCTGTATACAGTATCATGTGTCCTCCGGGATGGAGCAGGGACTAGTAGTATACGGTATAATGACTGGTCCGTACAGTACTGGGATGTATATAGATGGTATATGACTCCTATAGGGTCCAGTCTGTATACAGCATCATGTGTCCTCCGGGATGGAGCAGGGACTAGTAGTATACAGTATAATGACTGGTCCGTACAGTACTGGGAAGTATATAGATGATATATGACTCCTATAGGGTCCAGTAAGTATACAGCATCATGTGTCCTCCGGGATGGAGCAGGGACTAGTAGTATACGGTATAATGACTGGTCCGTACAGTACTGGGATGTATATAGATGGTATATGACTCCTATAGGGTGCAGTATGTATACAGCATCATGTGTCCTCCGGGATGGAGCAGGGACTAGTAGTATACGCTATAATGACTGGTCCGTACAGTACTGGGATGTATATAGATGATATATGACTCCTATAGGGTCCAGTCTGTATACAGCATCATGTGTCCTCCGGGATGGAGCAGGGACTAGTAGTATACGGTATAATGACTGGTCCGTACAGTACTGGGATGTATATAGATGATATATGACTCCTATAGGGTCCAGTAAGTATACAGCATCATGTGTCCCCCGGAATGGAGCAGGGACTAGTAGTATACAGTATAATGACTGTTCCGTACAGTACTGGGATGTATATAGATGATATATGACTCCTATAGGGTCCAGTAAGTATACAGCATCATGTGTCCTCCGGGATGGAGCAGGGACTAGTAGTATACGGTATAATGACTGGTCCGTACAGTACTGGGATGTATATAGATGATATATGACTCCTATAGGGTCCAGTCTGTATACAGCATCATGTGTCCTCCGGGATGGAGCAGGGACTAGTAGTATACGCTATAATGACTGGTCCGTACAGTACTGGGATGTATATAGATGATATATGACTCCTATAGGGTCCAGTCTGTATACAGCATCGTGTGTTCTCCGGGATGGAGCAGGGACTAGTAGTATACGGTATAATGACTGGTCCGTACAGTACTGGGATGTATATAGATGATATATGACTCCTATAGGGTCCAGTCTGTATACAGCATCGTGTGTTCTCCGGGATGGAGCAGGGACTAGTAGTATACGCTATAATGACTGGTCCGTACAGTACTGGGATGTATATAGATGATATATGACTCCTATAGGGTCCAGTCTGTATACAGCATCGTGTGTTCTCCGGGATGGAGCAGGGACTAGTAGTATACGCTATAATGACTCGTCCGTACAGTACTGGGATGTATATAGATGATATATGACTCCTATAGGGTCCAGTAAGTATACAGCATCATGTGTCCTCCGGGATGGAGCGGGGACTAGTAGTATACGGTATAAGAACTGGTCCGTACAGTACTAGGATGTATATAGGTGACATGACTCCAATAGGGTCCAGTAAGTATACAGCATCATGTGTCCTCCGGGATGGAGCAGGGACTAGTAGTATACGGTATAATGACTGGTCCGTACAGTACTGGGATGTATATAGATGATATATGACTCCTATAGGGTCCAGTCTGTATACAGCATCATGTGTCCTCCGGGATGGAGCAGGGACTAGTAGTATACGGTATAATGACTGGTCTGTACAGTACTGGGATGTATATAGATGATATATGACTCCTATAGGGTCCAGTATGTATACAGCATCATGTGTCCTCCGGGATGGAGCAGGGACTAGTAGTATACGGTATAATGACTGGTCCGTACAGTACTGGGATGTATATAGATGATATATGACTCCTATAGGGTCCAGTCTGTATACAGCATCATGTGTCCTCCGGGATGGAGGAGGGACTAGTAGTATACGGTATAATGACTGGTCCGTACAGTACTGGGATGTATATAGATGATATATGACTCCTATAGGGTCCAGTATGTATACAGCATCATGTGTCCTCCGGGATGGAGCAGGGACTAGTAGTATACAGTATAATGACTGGTCCGTACAGTACTGGGATGTATATAGATGATATATGACTCCTATAGGGTCCAGTCTGTATACAGTATCATGTGTCCTCCGGGATGGAGCAGGGACTAGTAGTATACGGTATAATGACTGGTCCGTACAGTACTGGGATGTATATAGATGATATATGACTCCTATAGGGTCCAGTAAGTATACAGCATCATGTGTCCTCCGGGATGGAGCAGGGACTAGTAGTATACGGTATAATGACTGGTCCGTACAGTACTGGGATGTATATAGATGATATATGACTCCTATAGGGTCCAGTAAGTATACAGCATCATGTGTCCTCCGGGATGGAGCAGGGACTAGTAGTATACAGTATGACTGGTCCGTACAGTACTGGGATGTATATAGATGATATATGACTCCTATAGGGTCCAGTAAGTATACAGCATCATGTGTCCTCCGGGATGGAGCAGGGACTAGTAGTATACGGTATAAGAACTGGTCCGTACAGTACTAGGATGTATATAGGTGACATGACTCCTATAGGGTCCAGTATGTATACAGCATCATGTGTCCTCCGGGATGGAGCAGGGACTAGTAGTATACGGTATAATGACTGGTCCGTACAGTACTGGGATGTATATAGATGATATATGACTCCTATAGGGTCCAGTCTGTATACAGCATCATGTGTCCTCCGGGATGGAGCAGGGACTAGTAGTGTACGGTATAAGAACTGGTCCGTACAGTACTAGGATGTATATAGGTGACATGACTCCTATATGCAGGGGTTAGTAATTTGCATTGTGGTGCTCGGCCGTCCTCTGTAGGATCTCCTTCTCGTTGGCGTAGAGGGGGATCTTGTGGTCCAGGAGCTGCCAGCGCAGAGACACCTCAAAATCAGATTCTTTTAAGTTCTACAAAGACACAATAATCATGAATTGTAAAAAGATGCGAGAGCAGAACCATCATCGCTACAATCATGGGGCAGAGAACCTCATGTAGGCACCAGGACAATATGGCGGCTCAAGGTGAAGGAGTCAGGATGATCCATCCACAAGACCAAGGGACACGGGGGCTCCAAGGCACCGGGGACAATAATTCTATACAGTTATGTTTGGGGGTCACCTCCTCTGTCCCTCCTCTTAGTGTTCCCACATTTTCTGGATATGTTGTGTCAGTTTGATCCATGATGGTTATTTGGAAGGTTTGGGAAATATTTTCTCCATCGTTTGGAGAATTTCTGGTGCTCTTCATGGTACAGTCTCTCCTGGTCTGTTATGGTGGACAGAAGGCAAAGCTCAGCCCAAATGTCTCCTACACTTATAGATTACCTTACCCTCCACCCAGATTCCGGCAGCATCCTCCTCTGCTATAGACTTACCACTAAGTGTTATTAGGGGACGTCCTAACTCCCACAATATGCCCCCGTGTGCCCCAGAGAGGTAGGTCCTGGTGTGTGACTGTTACCTTAAGAAACAAATCATTGGATTCTTTGGTGTCAAAGTGAATATTGATAGCCAAGGTCTCAATCCAAGCGTTATCTGTGTTTCGTGGATCATCCAGGTATCCGTGGAAAACCTGAAACAAATCCATGTCACATCAATTCCCTGTCTTAGACGCCCCACAATGATAACCCCCATCATACCCACCTCTTTCCCAGCACCAAGTAGAGCCAGGAACTCGCTGAGATATCCGCGCTTCAGGAGGCTCTGGAATTTAAGTGGAAGCTGCTCCCCAGGATCCAGCGTCCCCTGTGATACAAGTCCTACGGTTACCCACAATTCTCTTTGCTTTACATTAATAGAGAAGTGGACTTACCCCTGGCAGTGCCCACAGCTCGTTCCTCCTCAGCTTCACCACCAGAACCTCCAGCATTCTCCGGGACATCTTCTTATTGGCAGCACCAGATTTGTTTGTACTCCATCTGTGGACCAAGGATGGAGACACATTACAGATCTGAAGATCTAGAAAGCACAAACCACGATGAGGAGATGCCAACCACTCATCCAGACGCTACGAGGGGACATCTAAAGCTCAAGCTTTTCGGGTGTTCAACTATGGGTATGACACATTCTTCTTATCACTGAATGGACCCTTTCTACCTAGACCACTCGTACATGTTCCTCTCACCTGGTCAGTACTGGATGAAGAGAATGATTGGGGCCAAACCAGCGCAGACTCCCGACGCCCTGCAGCCCAGTTCTTCCCATTGGGTTACTAAGGGATTGAGAAGAAGTGCATGGTCATCATGAGGTTGAGCGTTGGGAGTTGGGGATGTACAGCCATGGGCAGTGATTGAGTAGACACTTACAGCGGGAGTCCGTTCTCCACCTGATATGTTCCCAGGCAGCTGCGGAAGTCCAGCAGACCATCCAGCCCATTGTATTTCCTCTTCTTCTGCTCCATTCTGTGGAGATATCACATACGTTCATCACTCTCCACCATCTATGTACCAACAAATGCTGAAGGAAGCAGATGTCTTACTCTTGTGCTGGATCGTACATCCCCCGGTCATATCTCTCTGCGTTATAAAGTGGAGGATTGTAGTTTGGGAAGTCCACCTGTAGAGACAACATTGTGTAAGAATTCATGACATAACCCTGAGGTCTTAATACTGTCATGTGTGTATGAAGACCTGCAGGTGATCTCCATACATACAGGCAGAGAAGGCTCCATCGCCAACTACCCTACTCATGGCAATGGTGGTATGGGGGGCTTCAGGAGTTGTTCCATCATATAACTAAAGTTGGGCCTCGAGCAGCCGGTGCAGTGACCTGAATGATTGTAGGTTTATTACACGTAACAGGTTTGGTGATCCATGGAGGGGATCCTTCTAAAAGTACTCGGTAAACAGGTTGAGGTCATCTCGTTGCTGTCAATTGCTGCAGCTTAGCTAAACCATGTTAGGCCTCTGACCAGCTGGTACCATTGACCACTGACCAGCTGGTACCATTGACCACTGACCAGCTGGTACCATTGACCACTGACCAGCTGGTACCATTGACCACTGACCAGCTGGTACCATTGACCACTGACCAACAGGTGCCATTGACCACTGACCAGCTTGTGCCATTGACCACTGACCAGCTGGTACCATTGACCACTGACCAACAGGTGCCATTGACCACTGACCAGCTTCTACCATTGACCACTGACCAGCTGGTACCATTGACCACTGACCAGCTGGTACCATTGACCACTGACCAGCTGGTACCATTGACCACTGACCAGCTGGTGCCATTGACCACTGACCAACTG
Organism: Engystomops pustulosus; assembly: GCF_040894005.1. Lineage (NCBI taxonomy): Eukaryota > Metazoa > Chordata > Amphibia > Anura > Leptodactylidae > Engystomops > Engystomops pustulosus. The sequence continues at coordinate 244,640 of NC_092412.1, forward strand.
GTGCCATTGACCACTGACCAACTGGTGCCATTGACCACTGACCAGCTGGTGCCATTGACCACTAACCAACTGGTGCCATTGACCACTAACCAACTGGTGCCATTGACCACTGACCAGCTGGTGCCATTGACCACTGACCAGCTGGTGCCATTGACCACTGACCAGCTGGTGCCATTGACCACTGACCAGCTGGTGCCATTGACCACTGACCAGCTGCTACCATTGACCACTGACCAGCTTGTGCCATTGACCACTGACCAGCTGGTACCATTGACCACTGACCAACTGGTGCCATTGACCACTGACCAACTGGTGCCATTGACCACTGACCAGCTGGTACCATTGACCACTGACCAGGTGGTGCCATTGACCACTGACCAGCTTCTACCATTGACCACTGACCAGCTTCTACCATTGACCACTGACCAGCTTCTACCATTGACCACTGACCAGCTGGTGCCATTGACCACTGACCAGCTGGTGCCATTGACCACTGACCAGCTGGTGCCATTGACCACTGACCAGCTGGTGCCATTGACCACTGACCAGCTGGTGCCATTGACCACTAACCAACTGGTGCCATTGACCACTAACCAACTGGTGCCATTGACCACTAACCAACTGGTGCCATTTACCACTGACCAACTGGTGCCATTGACCACTGACCAGCTGGTGCCATTGACCACTGACCAGCTGGTGCCATTGACCACTGACCAGCTGCTACCATTGACCACTGACCAGCTGCTACCATTGACCACTGACCCGCTGGTGCCATTGACCACTGACCAGCTGCTGCCATTGACCACTGACCCGCTGGTGCCATTGACCACTGACCCGCTGCTGCCATTGACCACTGACCAACTGGTGCCATTGACCACTGACCAGCTGGTGCCATTGACCACTGACCAGCTGGTGCCATTGACCACTGACCAGCTGGTGCCATTGACCACTGACCAACTGGTGCCATTGACCACTGACCAACTGGTGCCATTGACCACTGACCAACTGGTGCCATTGAACACTGAACAGCTGGTGCCATTGACCACTGAACAGCTGGTGCCATTGACCACTGAACAGCTGGTGCCATTGACCACTGAACAGCTGGTGCCATTGACCACTGAACAGCTGGTGCCATTGACCACTGAACAGCTGGTGCCATTGACCACTGAACAGCTGGTGCCATTGACCACTGACCAGCTGGTGCCATTGACCACTGACCAGCTGGTTTTCTTTGGTTACAGTGATAACCAAAGGACAAACTCTTGTTCTATTGGGCCGTGTTCACACGGACAAATGCGCAGCCTGCATGTTCTGTAATAGGAAACTGGAGCCAACGACCCGGGGATCAGACTCCAACGCACAAAAAACCCAAACCAGAGACCACAGCAAAAGATGCAAGACAGAAGATTAATGTACAGAAAGTCTCTCTATACATTATTCCTATAATCTGGTCACTTATGGAGCTTTTATATGCACCGAAACTTAATAGTGAAACGTGAGCCTTTCTATAGTTCATTCCTAGAGTTCAGTGCCCGGATCCAAGACGCCTCGCGATGTTGTCATGTTCTGTAAGGATCACCCCCCGGCTGCACTTGTTCAATGATAGATGTTTCTATAGGGGATCACATGGTCAGTGTATATTCTGTAATATCATATGTGTGTATTGTCTGGCTGGTTTGGCAATGGTACATGTTTTGCATGGGTGAGAACCCTACAGTGTAGCCAGGATCGTTTGTTTTTAGTCTTAGATCCAAAATATACAATTTCCAATAGTGGGAGATTTTGTAGGCACCGCTCAGACCCTCGGACAATATTGTGCCATATTCCTGTAAGACTGGCAGATACTGGAGAATAATTGTCTTGATGTCCTGTTATAAAGGGGGCACTGGTAGGTCCTTTGTCTGTAGTAGTCATGGGGCGTTCGCGAACGAGCAGACACAAAGAGCCGGGTCTTGTTCGTGAGCGACCTGAGCCAGCTCCCGTCAGTGAGCCGGCGGCTCACTAAAACCCGCCCCTAAACGGTTCACCACGCCCCCTTTAACCCAATAAAATCAGGTTAAAAGTAGAGTGTTGCAAGGCTCCTTACTGGCCTGCAGCTCCCTATTATATATTTAATAGGGAGCTGTTCAAGAGCCGGATCGGAACCTAATGAGCCAGATCACGAAGAAGAGCCGTAATTCCCATCACTACTCTGTGGAGCCGGTGTTTCTGCATGTTATTCCGATTCCTGTGGGAAGCTCTAGTGTCGGCTCCAGTTTGGATACTTTCCATTGCACAAGCTCCTTTGTGTTATCAGAAGTGCGGCTACAACTTCTCTTCCTGTGGCTTTTCTAATGTGCTTGGGATATAAACTAGATGCATGAAGAATGGTGTGCCCCGCTGCTGCTTTGTGGAGGGTACCAGTGAGAATAACCCCATGTCCTTCAACCTTTAATTTCTGGTCAAGGAACCCCAAACACCTTTCATCACATGACTCATCACGTGACAAGTGTCCTGCAGACATCCTGAAATCCTCTTATCTAGAGACTGTAACAATGTGTCCAGCCATTGACAATGGCGCTCGTTAGGGACCCTTTGCCTGAGATTATTGGTTTCATGGGTCGGGGCAGGCAGCGAAGAAGCAATATCAGGGACAGAACTGGGGGTCACAATGGGAAATCAGACTAAACGCAGGATATATGGGAAACAGCTTTCTCAAAGGCATCGAAGCACAAAGATCCGGCAGGGGAGACAGGAAGGGGCCGGAAATATAACAGAATGGGCAGCCGGTAAGCACCAATTATTGTTTGCCCTTTAAATCTCTGGAAGCGCACAACCTAGATGGCGGGGAAGTGCGCGTCGAGCTGCCGGCGCCATCGCAGGAACGAGGCAAGGTAAGACAGACAGCTGCAGGGGTCCCGGGGAGCAGAGAGAGGCACGGGTGCGCCCTCCTATGACCTCCTGGAATCTGTCCATTGCATCATCCTCAGCCTGTGAGGGATAAGGTCAGGGTTAGGGGTTTCCAAATTCTGCATGTTGGCTGATTTCAGACAAGGTGACTTTTCTGTGATGCCTACATTATTCTCTCTAGATGGAAATGTTTTGTCACAGTCTCCTGGTGAACTTATTTATGTCTTTTAATGTATGAAAAAGATGAAAATTTGTGGCAATTGAGGAATTAAGTCCCAAAGATAATACTTTAGTGTGTGATTCAGGACATGAACTCCGCTGGATTTGTATCTTATAAAAGAGTCCCAGACTGTGAGCCTAAGGAGCCGGCCAGGCCAGAGCTCCAGACCAGCCTGCTGCCCGCGACTGGTACTGAACTACTCTCTTCCATCGTGGCAAGTTACACCTGTAAGCCTAATGTTTCCCTGTGCCTCCCTGACCGGCCTCCACCAACCGGCATAGCTCTAAGTGAATCCATAAAACCAATTGCTGAGGGAAAAAGTCATCTGGCAGGAGACGGCCACCATGGCCACCCAGCTAGACCTCACCACTGATAGCACTGGCTTCTTGGACTGTAAGTGCACATTCCCTAGTAGTCTCTGGGAGCAAGTCGCACAGGTGATGTAGAGGGTACATTTGTGTGGAGGAGCTTTCGCTGAGATGAGGCGTGTAGTTCTTCCAAAGTCACTTACGCAGGCAGAGAATAATGCTGTCTCTGCCGGCTAGGAGGATCTGACCCATTGTAGAATGGGGGAGTGGAAGGGGTCCGGTCATGTACATACCTCCCATGGTACCAGCTCATCAGGGACTGGCTGGCGGACGACCCTGGCATCTGGATATTGCAAGACCCTGGAGTTCACATGGTAGAGACAGCTCTTATCTGCTGCAGACTCTGATCCCGGAGAAGCTTTATCCTCGGACTCTGTGGAGCTGCTCTGCCCTGATAGAAATGTAATAAGAATAATACGTATACATAAAACTATAGTATAGTAAGAATTATATATATATATACTGCTCAAAACATAAAGGAAACACTAAAATATCACATCCTAGGTCTGTATGAACAAAATATTCTGATTGATTACTTTGCTCTGTACAAAGTTAAATGTTCTGCCAACAAAATCACAAAATATCATCAATGGAAATCTAATTTATTAACCAATGGTGGAAAAACACACCATGGGTGGATCCAACTTTGGTGGGGTTTCCAGCATGTAGATGGGTGGTGGCTGGGGTTTCCAGCATGTAGATGGGTGGTGGCTGGGGCTTCCAGCATGTAGATGGGTGGTGGCTGGGGCTTCCAGCATGTAGATGGGTGGTGGCTGGGGCTTCCAGCATGTAGATGGGTGGTGGCTGGGGCTTCCAGCATGTAGATGGGTGGTGGCTGGGGCTTCCAGCATGTAGATGGGTGGTGGCTGGGGCTTCCAGCATGTAGATGGGTGGTGGCTGGGGCTTCCAGCATGTAGATGGGTGGTGGCTGGGGCTTCCAGCATGTAGATGGGTGGTGGCTGGGGCTTCCAGCATGTAGATGGGTGGTGGCTGGATCTTCCAGCATGTAGATGGGTGGTGGCTGGGTCTTCCAGCATGTAGATGGGTGATGGCTGGGGCTTCCAGCATGTAGATGGGTGGTGGCTGGGTCTTCCAGCATGTAGATGGGTGATGGCTGGGTCTCCCAGCATGTAGATGGGTGGTGGCTGGGTCTTCCAGCATGTAGATGGGCGGTGGCTGGGGCTTCCAGCATGTAGATGGGTGGTGGCTGGGTCTTCCAGCATGTAGATGGGTGATGGCTGGGGCTTCCAGCATGTAGATGGGTGGTGGCTGGGTCTTCCAGCATGTAGATGGGTGATGGCTGGGTCTCCCAGCATGTAGATGGGTGGTGGCTGGGTCTTCCAGCATGTAGATGGGCGGTGGCTGGGGCTTCCAGCATGTAGATGGGTGGTGGCTGAGGCTTTCAGCATGAAGATGGGCAGTGGCTGGGTCTTCCAGCATGAGGATAGGTGGTGCCTGGGGCTTGCAGCCTGTGGATGGGCGGTGGCTGGGTCTTCCAGCATGTAGATGGGTGGTGGCTGGGTCTTCCAGCATGAAGATGGGTGGTGGCTGTTTCCTGTCCCTGTCAGCGCGCCCAGTCGACAGGCGTGTACGCTTATCGGTGATGATGCCACCAGCTGCACTGAAAACCCGCTCAGACAACACGCTAGCGGCAGGGCAAGCAAGAACCTCCAAGGTGTACAGCACCAGTTCGTGCCACATGTCCAGCTTTGAAACCCAGTAGTTGTAGGGAGCTGTGTGATCATTTAGGACGATGGTATGGTCAGCTACGTGCTCCCTCACCATCTTTCTGTAAAGATCAGCCCTACTCTGCCGAGACTGGGGACAGGTGACAGTGTCTTGCTGGGGTGACATAAAACTGGCAAAGGCCTTGTAAAGCGTACCCTTGCCAGTGCTGGACAAGCTGCCTGGTCGCCTACTCTCCCTCGCTACTTGTCCCGCAGAAGTACGCCCTCTGCCGCTTGCGCTGTCAGAAGGGAAATACTGTTTCAGCTTGTGCACCAGGGCCTGCTGGTATTCATGCATTCTCACACTCCTTTCCTCTCCAGGGATGAGAGTGGAAAGATTTTGCTTGTACCGTGGGTCCAGGAGAGTGAATACCCAGTAATCGGTGCTGGAATAAATTCTTTGAACGCAAAGGTCACGGGATAGCCAGCCTAGCATGAAATCTGCCATATGCGCCAGAGTCCCAACGCGCAAGAATTCACTCCCCTCACTGGCCTGACTCTCCATTTCCTCCTCCTCCAATTCCTCCAACTCCTCTTCTTCTGCCCATACACGCTGAACAGTGAAGAACTGAACAATGGTCCCCTCTTCTGTCTCGCCAACATTCTCCTCTTCTTCCTCCTCATCCTCCTCCACCTCCTCCGATATGCGCTGAGAAACAGACCTAAGGGTGCTTTGGCTATCAACAAGGGAATCTTCTTCCCCCGTGTCTTGTGACGAGCGCAAAGCTTCCGACTTCATGCTGATCAGAGAGTTTTTCAACAGGCCAAGCAGCGGGATGGTGAGGCTGATGATGGCGGCATCGCCACTGACCATCTGTGTTGACTCCTCAAAGTTACTCAGCACCTGACAGATATCAGACATCCACGTCCACTCCTCATTGTAGACTTGAGGAAGCTGACTGACCTGACTACCAGTTCTGGTAGAAGTTGACATCTGGCAGTCTACAATCGCTCGGCGCTGCTGGTAAACTCTGGATAACATGGTTAATGTTGAATTCCACTTCGTGGGCACGTCGCACAACAGTCGGTGAGCGGGCAGTTGGAGGCGGCGCTGCGCTGCCCTGAGAGTGGCAGCATCTGTGCTGGACTTTCTGAAATGCGCACAGATGCGGCGCACCTTCGTGAGCAAATCAGACAGATTGGGGTATGTCTTGAGGAACCAGGCATGGCATATGTGTCAGTCTGCCGAGTTGCAGAGCCGCCACCAGGTTATGGCCATGGTCACACACAACCATGCTGGCTTCAGGTTCAGCGGTGCCAGCCACAGATCGGTCTGCGACATGATGCCCTGTAATAGCTCTTGGGCGGTGTGCCATTTATCGCCTAGGCTCAGCACGGATGGTAATTTGGAGGAGGAGCTGGAGGAGGGATGGGAGGAGGAGGTGGTAGGCCCCGCGATCCTCGACGTCGGCAGTATATGAGTGGCCACAGGGTCAGACTCTGTCCCAGCCTCCACCAAGTTAACCCAATGTGCCGTCAGTGATATATAGTGGCCCTACCTGGCAGCACTTGTCCACGTGTCCGTGGTTAGGTGGACCTTGTCAGAAACGGCATTGGTCAGGGCACGGGTGATGTTGTCTGACACGTGCTGGTGCAGGGCTGGGATGGCACAACAGGAAAAGTAGTGGCGACTGGGGATCAAATACCGAGGGGCGGCCACCGCCATGAGGTTGTGTGAGGCCTCGGTCTCTACTAGCCTATAGGGCAGCATCTCCAGGCTCAGTCATTTGGAGATGTGGACGTTGAGGGCTTGGGCGTGTGGGTGGAACTGTATTTCCTCTTGCACTCCAGCGTCTGGGGTATAGACAGCTGAACGCTGCGCATGGAGACATTGGTGGACGCTGTGGAGGATTGAGTAGGTGAAGGTGTGGTTTTCGCGCAGGAGGTGTTTATGCTGGGGTCCTGGGCACAGTGGAGTCCCTAATACCTATAACGACGTGGTAAGAGCTGATACTTATCTTTCAATAAGTTACTGGTTATGCAGCCCCTACATAGGGTAGTGCTGTTACTATTTATAACGGGCACTACATAGGTTACTATTCTATGTCAGGGTCGCTCGGGAGAATGCTGGGACTTCTGGTTCTTCAGCTGGTGCCAGCAGCGTTCTCCGACCCCCGGTGCATATCCGCGCAAACTCCACCTCTCGTCCCGGGCAGCGGCTGCTAAGATCTCGCGCTGTATAGGAGTTGTGTTCGGAACTGCTGGGACTTGTGGTACCTCTGCATGATGCCTGGTTGTTCTGTACCATGAGGGGTTAATTCCCAGAAGCTGTCCAGCTCCTATCAGGTTCTGGAGGTGGGGTTCTGGCTGCATAAATTGCAGCTTCACTAGTCACCTGTGCCAGTGTTTGAAATCCCTTCTCCACTCGCTCTCAGCATTAGGTCTGACTTGCTCTGTATCTGTATCGTTGTGACCTCGGCTCGTTTTTGACATTGACTCTTTGCCTTCTGATTTTGCTCTTGACGTTCCCTCTCGTTGTGAATCCGGCTTGTTTACCATTCTTTTGTGTTTTATGTTTGTCAGTCTGTTTGTGTTTCCCTTCCCACACTTATCCAGTGTATTTCGAGTCTTCCAGTAGTCGCCCCACGGTTTAGCGTGGGGGGGGGGCTATAGGAAGGGACAGAGGTTGTGGCAAGCTCAGGGCACACTATCCCCTGTCTTTTGTGTTACCCAATCCTAACATTCTACTTGCCTGTCTCTCCTTTTTGTCTGGGTTGGTCCGCTTCTTTTTCTGTGTTCCACCACTCGAGATTTTATTGCATTTTATCGATGTTTACAGGACGGCGCCATCTCATGTTGGCACCGTGTATGTCATTTCGGTTATGTGATATTAATAAAGATCCATTTTTTTATGTGCATTTTCCTAGTTTGTCCTTCTTTCCCCTCTGATTGAGGGATATGTTTGTTTTCAATTTGGTTATTATGGAACAAGAGACTAGGTGCGTTACTGTATGGGGTGACCGAATAGTGGGCTATACATTTGGCCTTGGTTTATACTTAGGGATGATCTCACTCTTCCCAAAAACCCTTTTACCTGTATCCAGCTTTTTGTTTGAAATCTCCCAGGTCATACAGACCTCCGCGTATCCTGTAACACCAGGGCAATGATGCAGATACAACAATAGACAATCATACATAGATACAGAATATGTAACTGTGTTACCAATAACATAAATGTATAAATGTAATAGAATAACAATAATAATATAACTACAATATAAAACCTTTACCTAAAATCCGTGTTTTACTGCTGAAGCCTTTGTCCGAGAGGGCGGAGATGATCCAGGTGAGGAACCGCGAGGACTGCGCCACCTGTCACAGAAAGGGGAGTCACACATTAGTCAGTCAGTGAGCCGGGCTCATTTGCATACTATTCCCAGGGGTCATTGCCTGCATCAGATCTTCGCTTATCTTTATAACTCCAGCACTAGTCATGGGGGGAGGGGACGACTTACCTGCTCCTCCAGCATGGACAGCCTTGTCTCCAGCTGATGGCCCACACTTCCCTTCTCCACTTTAAATAGTCGCAGCATAGTAGAGACGCTTCATGATGGACACAAGATAATAACACATAAAATATAATAATGTGCAGTATATATAAACCTGCAAGCTACACAAACACCATAAATTGTATAACATATAATAGAGAATAACACTACACAAACACCATAAACTGTATAACATATAATAGAGAATAACACTACACAAACACCATAAACTGTATAACATATAATAGAGAATAACACTACACAACACCATAAACTGTATAACATGTAATAGAGAATAACACTACACAACACCATAAACTGTATAACATATAATAGAGAATAACAGTACACAACACCATACACTGTATAACATATAATAGAGAATAACACTACAAAACACCATAAACTGTATAACATATAATAGAGAATAACACTACACAAACACCATAAACTGTATAACATATAATAGAGAATAACACTACAAAACACCATAAACTGTAAAACATATAATAGAGAATAACACTACACAAACACCATAAACTGTATAACATATAATAGAGAATAACACTACACAAACACCATAAACTGTATAACATATAATAGAGAATAACACTACACAACACCATACACTGTATAACATATAATAGAGAATAACACTACACAAACACCAAAAACTGTATAACATGTAATAGAGAATAACACTACACAAACACCAAAAACTGTATAACATATAATAGAGGATAACACTACAAAACACCATAAACTGTATAACATATAATAGAGAATAACACTACACAAACACCATAAACTGTATAACACATAATAGAGAATAACACTACACAAACACCATAAACTGTATAACATATAATAGAGAATAACACTACACAAACACCATAAACTGTATAACATATAATAGAGAATAACACTACACAACACCATAAACTGTATAACATATAATAGAGAATAACACTACACAAACACCATAAACTGTATAACATATAATAGAGAATAACACTAGACAAACACCATAAACTGTATAACATGTAATAGAGAATAACACTACACAACACCATAAACTGTATAACATATAATAGAGAATAACACTACACAAACACCATAAACTGTATAACATATAATAGAGAATAACACTACACAACACCATAAACTGTATAATATAATAGAGAATAACACTACACAACACCATAAACTGTATAACATATAATAGAGAATAACACTACACAACACCATAAACTGTATAACATATAATAGAGAATAACACTACACAAACACCATAAACTGTATAACATATAATAGAGAATAACACTACACAACACCATAAACTGTATAATATAACAGAGAATAACACTACACAAACACCATAAACTGTATAACATATAATAGAGAATAACACTACACAACACCATAAACTGTATAACATATAATAGAGAATAACACTACACAACACCATAAACTGTATAACATATAATAGAGAATAACACTACACAACACCATAAACTGTATAACATATAATAGAGAATAACACTACACAAACACCATAAACTGTATAACATATAATAGAGAATAACACTACACAAACACCATAAACTGTATAACATATAATAGAGAATAACACTACACAACACCATAAACTGTATAACATATAATAGAGAATAACACTACACAACACCATAAACTGGTGCCGCACATAGTACAGACCACCCTAATTTGGCCAATATACTGTATATGGAGTATATATCCACGTCCAGTCTAGATACGCAACATCCACAGCCTCCTCCAGGTCCAGTCTAGATACACAACATCCACAGCCTCCTCCAGGTCCAGTCTAGATACACAACATCCACAGCCTCCTCCAGGTCCAGTCTAGATACACAACATCCACAGCCTCCTCCAGGTCCAGTCTAGATACACAACATCCACAGCCTCCTCCAGGTCCAGTCTAGATACACAACATCCACAGCCTCCTCCAGGTCCAGTCTAGATACACAACATCCACAGCCTCCTCCAGGTCCAGTCTAGATACACAACATCCACAGCCTCCTCCAGGTCCAGTCTAGATACACAACATCCACAGCCTCCTCCAGGTCCAGTCTAGATACACAACATCCACAGCCTCCTCCAGGTCCAGTCTAGATACACAACATCCACAGCCTCCTCCAGGTCCAGTCTAGATACACAACATCCACAGCCTCCTCCAGGTCCAGTCTAGATACACAACATCCACAGCCTCCTCCAGGTCCAGTCTAGATACACAACATCCACAGCCTCCTCCAGGTCCAGTCTAGATACACAACATCCACAGCCTCCTCCAGGTCCAGTCTAGATACACAACATCCACAGCCTCCTCCAGGTCCAGTCTAGATACACAACATCCACAGCCTCCTCCAGGTCCAGTCTAGATACACAACATCCACAGCCTCCTCCAGGTCCAGTCTAGATACACAACATCCACAGCCTCCTCCAGGTCCAATCTAGATACACAACATCCACAGCCTCCTCCAGGTCCAATCTAGATACACAACATCCACAGCCTCCTCCAGGTCCAATCTAGATACACAACATCCACAGCCTCCTCCAGGTCCAGTCTAGATAAACAACATCCACAGCCTCCTCCAGGTCCAGTCTAGATACACAACATCCACAGCCTCCTCCAGGTCCAGTCTAGATACACAACATCCAAAGCCTCCTCCAGGTCCAGTCTAGATACACAACATCCAAAGCCTCCTCCAGCTCCAGTCTAGATACACAACATCCAAAGCCTCCTCCAGCTCCAGTCTAGATACACAACATCCACAGCCTGCTCCAGGTCCAGTCTAGATACACAACATCCACAGCCTCCTCCAGGTCCAGTCTAGATACACAACATCCACAGCCTCCTCCAGGTCCAGTCTAGATACACAACATCCACAGCCTCCTCCAGGTCCAGTCTAGATACACAACATCCACAGCCTCCTCCAGGTCCAGTCTAGATACACAACATCCACAGCCTCCTCCAGGTCCAGTCTAGATACACAACATCCACAGCCTCCTCCAGGTCCAGTCTAGATACACAACATCCACAGCCTCCTCCAGGTCCAGTCTAGATACACAACATCCACAGCCTCCTCCAGGTCCAGTCTAGATACACAACATCCACAGCCTCCTCCAGGTCCAGTCTAGATACACAACATCCACAGCCTCCTCCAGGTCCAGTCTAGATACACAACATCCACAGCCTCCTCCAGGTCCAGTCTAGATACACAACATCCACAGCCTCCTCCAGGTCCATCCTAGATACACAACATCCACAGCCTCCTCCAGGTCCAGTCTAGATACACAACATCCACAGCCTCCTCCAGGTCCAGTCTAGATACACAACATCCACAGCCTCCTCCCGGTCCAGTCTAGATACACAACATCCACAGCCTCCTCCAGGTCCAGTCTAGATACACAACATCCACAGCCTCCTCCAGGTCCAGTCTAGATACACAACATCCACAGCCTCCTCCAGGTCCAGTCTAGATACACAACATCCACAGCCTCCTCCCGGTCCAGTCTAGATACACAACATCCACAGCCTCCTCCAGGTCCAGTCTAGATACACAACATCCACAGCCTCCTCCAGGTCCAGTCTAGATACACAACATCCACAGCATCCTCCAGGTCCAGTCTAGATACACAACATCCACAGCCTCCTCCAGGTCCATTCTAGATACACAACATCCACCGCCTCCTCCAGGTCCTGTCTAGATATACAACATCCACAAACAGAGTTAAAGAAGAACATTTTCCTTTAGCTTTTTGGCAGTGATGCGGTTGGTCTCCTTTTGGTCTATGCTTTGCTCCTGACCACAGTGATTGGTGCAGTTCTCGGTGTGGACAGTGTAAGAGCCTCCTTACCTCTGAGCAGTCTCCTTTACAAGATGTTCTTGACTTTGTCCATCTTGCTGTTGCTGCGTTTGCTGATAATTGTCCTTCATGTAGGTTTCCCAGGAGAGCAATGATGAATCCAGGTCTTCATCCAGCTGACGTCCTGCAATGATTCAATAATCGTTTTCTCTGATTAATACACAATGAACCTCTGCATCGTGCACTTACACCTTGCAGATCGTTTAATTCTATGTATGAGTGAAAGACATACGGTTTACAAGACATTAAACAGGCGCCAATTCTGATGATAATATATTCGGTCTGCACTCTCAAGTATCTTGGTGCGTCTGATCCAGGGATCCAACCCCATGTACAGTAAAGTAAAATTGGGAGCACGCACTCCAATGGGTTTTATCATGCATTTAATGTCTTCAAAGTGATAGATTACAGCAGTGATACTTGTGTGACGTTTCAGCCTTTCTCAAACCCTGTAAATGGAACATCTATACAACATGAATATTGACATGAAATATACAAGTGGATATAAGGTACATCAATACATAAAGGTGGAAAAATCCAAGGAACATCAATATAATCTCCGTGTAGTAGTCTAAGATTCTCAGAGCCCGGATTCATCAACAAATGTAGTTGACATCATGACATGCTACTAGTCAGACAGCAAAGCTGTGCAGACATCTACCAGTAGTATCTAAACTCAAAGAAAAGCGGTTAATGCTCAGCAAAGGCTGTGTACCAAAGAGTATCCGGGTGCTGGCGCTTAGTTTGGTGTTTGCTGCACGCAGGAGGATGCGCTAGGGGCTCTGTGTGTGAGCCAACTATTTAAACAGGAAGTCCCTCCCCCAGAGGGCGGGGTCGGATGATGCGAACAATGGGGCAGATTTTCTTACCTGGTCCATTCACGATCCATCGGTGCGCTCTCTGCACTGCATTCGGGTCCGGCCTATTCCTGGTGAAGGTAAGCACGAGTCCCGCGACCCTTTTTTTTTTAAAAATGCGGTGTTTTTTCTGGATCCGTTGGGTTTTAGTTTGGCCGCCCCCCCCCCCCCCCCCCGATTTCCGTCGCTTGCATGCCAGCGCTGATGTGGCAAAATTTGATTGCGTGCACCAAAATCCTGGGGCAATACACGGAAAATTGGCGCAAATCTGAAATATTCGGGTAACACGTCGGGAAAACGTGAATCAGGCCCTTAGTAAATGACCCCCATTGGGGCACATTTACTTACCTGGTCCAGTCGCGATCCAGCGGCGGGTTCTCTGGCGCTGATTCGGGTTCTGCTGGGATTCACTAAGCTCCGTGTGCCGATATTCACCAGGTGTCGCTGCTGCGCCGAGGTCCGCCGCAGTTCACCTGCTTTTTTTCTGGTGTATGTGAGTGCTTGATCTTGCGACACAAATGGCTTTTTAAATTCCGCGTTTTTTCCGAATCCTTAGGGTTGTCCACGCCCCCGATTTCTGTCGCATGAAAGTCGGCGCAATTGTGCCAAAAATCGCGTGCGCCACAATCCCATGAAATACAGCGCAGAGTGGAAATATTCGGGAAAAACCCGACGGATTCGTGGCTGCGGACCCTTAGTAAATGTGCCCCAGTGTGTCAGGTCTGATCCTATTGCCTCCTATGTAAGGAGAATCTACACCAAAGTGAGATTTTAACTAAACGTTTTAGAGCAGAGAAATATCCTCCTTCTCTTATCCAAACGGCCGCCAAGAAGGAAACATGTCAGCTTCCAAGAAATAAAAGCACAGACAAAAATCTCTATAGCGTTAATTTTATTACGACTTTTTCAAGTGACGGTCAAAGAATTCTTATCATTCTAAATAAACATTGGGAAATACTGATGCACGATCCCTATCTGAGAGAATCCATCCCCAAATAACCACAGCTGACCTTCAGAAGGTCTGAAACCCTAAAGAACATCTTAGCACCCAGCCGTCTCCGGCCAGAGGAAGCGACGAAAAATGATAAGTCTTCTTTCTTTCTAGGAAGTTTCAAATGTGGACACAACCGATGCAAATGTTGTGAATCGATAACACATAGACAGAGTATGCTTACGTCCACTGTCACCAGAGAAGTGTTCCCAATAAAAAGTTTCTTAAACTGTAGCTCCAAATATATCATATGTTTGATTGAATGCAAGTGCAAACTCCAGTATATAGGACGCACCATCCAACCATTGAGAGAGAGGCTCAATAAGCACAGTGTCTCACGTCATGCAGCAAGTCATCATGATTGTAATCTGAGTGCTTTTAGTATAACTCCTATCGAGCACATAAAACCCAACACACCACAGAGATTCGATTATTTAAAAAGAAGAGAAATGTATTGGATTCTTAAATTACAGTGTTTGACACCCACCGGGCTGAATGAAAGCCTCTATTCTTATGCAGCTACAGCTTTAAGTGTTTTGTGGATCCCCCCCCCCCTTTTTTTCTCTTATTCATTTATTTATATATATATATTTATAGTAAGATTTACACTCGCTAGTACATGTCCTGCAGCTGCCTGGGCAGGTCATGTGATCACCACTAGGTTTGGCTGTAGTCGGTTGACGTCTGCTGCTGTCGTGCCGGTGATCGCATTGCGCGCCTCTTTCTATCCACTTACCTTCAATTGTAAGTAAAGACTCATAATATATTTAAAGACCACTATATTGCCATGTATGTATTTACTTGTGTCCTGAATTTGATAAAGGGTCTGCGACCCGAAACGCGTTATTTGGACCATTTTATAGGTATCCTTTACTTTGAGCTTTAATAAGTTATTCTTATGACCTAAATATTTGGCTTAATAACTGGTATATTTTACATTTTGGGTAAATATTACTATTAGCGCTCCACGTTTTTTTTTCGTATTACGTTTTTATTGGAAGTTTTCATTTCTAAACAAAACAAAACATAGATAAAAATAGAACATTTTTCTCTACAAACAGCGCTCTTAAGGAGCGGTAGCGCTCCACGTTAACTGGTTTTGTGAAAACTTTTTGTCTTCTTTCCCGTGTACTTCCGGACCCCTTTGGGTCAGCTCTGAGTTGTGAGAGCTGCATATATAGTATATAAACCCTAGAAGTATACCATACAGATCTATATATATATTTATAAGCTAGAAACTGGCCATTGCAACTTGATATCTCATCGACAGGAACATGGGATTCTATCCTATTCTATATGTCTATGAACCAAGAATCTACCAGGTGAGCACCCACTATTCTCCATTGAATCGTCATCCATCACCAAACGTTATGACCCAAGGCACCGTCCTCTGTGTTTCCCATTTTTTGTGTTTCTTGGCCTGTAGTCTAGTTTGTCTTCTTCTGACCTTCCTGACCTATAGCTTCTCCGACTACGATTCCTGCCTGCTCCTCTGTACTGCTGAGCCTCTCCTGTGTACTGACCTCTAGCTTCACCGACTAAGATTCCTGCCTGCTCCTCTGTACTGCTGAGCCTCTCCTGTGTGCTGACCTCTAGCTTCTCCGACTACGATTCCTGCCTGCTCCTCTGTACTGCTGAGCCTCTCCAGTGTGCTGACCTCTAGCTTCACCGACTACGATTCCTGCGTGCTCCTCTGTACTGCTGAGCCTCTCCTGTGTGCTGACCTCTAGCTTCACCGACTACGATTCCTGCCTGCTCCTCTATACTGCTGAGCCTCTCCTGTGTGCTGACCTCTAGCTTCACCGACTACGATTCCTGCCTGCTCCTCTGTACTGCTGAGCCTCTCCTGTGTGCTGACCTCTAGCTTCTCCGACTACGATTCCTGCCTGCTCCTCTGTACTGCTGAGCCTCTCCTGTGTGCTGACCTCTAGCTTCACCGACTACGATTCCTGCCTGCTCCTCTGTACTGCTGAGCCTCTCCTGTGTGCTGACCTATAGCTTCTCCGACTACGATTCCTGCCTGCTCCTCTGTACTGCTGAGCCTCTACTGTGTGCTGACCTCTAGCTTCTCCGACTACGATTACTGCCTGCTCCTCTGTACTGCTGAGCCTCTCCTGTGTGCTGACCTGTAGCTTCTCCGACTACGATTCCTGCCTGCTCCTCTGTACTGCTGAGCCTCTCCTGTGTGCTGACCTCTAGCTTCACCGACTACGATTCCTGCAAACTCCTCTGTACTGCTGAGCCTCTCCTGTGTGCTGACCTCTGGCTTCACCGACTACGATTCCTGCCTGCTCCTCTGTACTGCTGAGCCTCTCCTGTGTGCTGACCTCTAGCTTCTCTGACTACGATTCCTGCCTGCTCCTCTGTACTGCTGAGCCTCTCCTGTGTGCTGACCTCTAGCTTCTCCGACTACGATTCCTGCCTGCTCCTCTGTACTGCTGAGCCTCTCCTGTGTGCTGACCTCTAGCTTCACCGACTACGATTCCTGCCTGTTCCTCTATACTGCTGAGCCTCTCCTGTGTGCTGACCTCTAGCTTCACCGACTACGATTCCTGCCTGTTCCTCTATACTGCTGAGCCTCTCCTGTGTGCTGACCTCTAGCTTCTCCGACTACGATTCCTGCCTGCTCCTCTGTACTGCTGAGCCTCTCCTGTGTGCTGACCTCTAGCTTCACCGACTACGATTCCTGCCTGTTCCTCTATACTGCTGAGCCTCTCCTGTGTGCTGACCTCTAGCTTCTCCGACTACGATTCCTGCCTGCTCCTCTATACTGCTGAGCCTCTCCTGTGTGCTGACCTCTAGCTTCACCGACTACGATTCCTGCCTGTTCCTCTATACTACTGAGCCTCTCCTGTGTGCTGACCTCTAGCTTCACCGACTACGATTCCTGCCTGCTCCTCTATACTGCTGAGCCTCTCCTGTGTGCTGACCTCTACCTTCTCCGACTACGATTCCTGCCTGCTCCTCTGTACTGCTGAGCCTCTCCTGTGTGCTGACCTCTAGCTTCACCGACTACGATTCCTGCCTGCTCTTCTGTACTGCTGAGCCTCTCCTGTGTGCTGACCTCTAGCTTCACCGACTACGATTCCTGCCTGCTCCTCTGTACTGCTGAGCCTCTCCTGTGTGCTGACCTCTAGCTTCACCGACTACGATTCCTGCCTGTTCCTCTGTACTGCTGAGCCTCTCCTGTGTGCTGACCTCTAGCTTCTCCGACTACGATACCTGCCTGTTCCTCTGTACTGCTGAGCCTCTCCTGTGTGCTGACCTCTAGCTTCACCGACTACGATTCCTGCCTGCTCCTCTGTACTGCTGAGCCTCTCCTGTGTGCTGACCTATAGCTTCACTGACTACGATTCCTGCATGCTCCTCTGTACTGCTGAGCCTCTCCTGTGTGCTGACCTCTAGCTTCTCCGACTACGATTCCTGCCTGCTCCTCCGTACTGCTGAGCCTCTCCTGTGTGCTGACCTATAGCTTCACCGACTACGATTCCTGCCTGCTCCTCTGTACTGCAGAGCCTCTCCTGTGTGCTGACCTCTAGCTTCTCCGACTACGATTCCTGCCTGCTCCTCTATACTGCTGAGCCTCTCCTGTGTGCTGACCTATAGCTTCACCGACTACGATTCCTGCCTGCTCCTCTGTACTGCTGAGCCTCTCCTGTGTGCTGACCTCTAGCTTCACCGACTACGATTCCTGCCTGCTCCTCTGTACTGCTGAGCCTCTCCTGTGTGCTGACCTCTAGCTTCACCGACTACGATTCCTGCCTGCTCCTCTGTACTGCTGAGCCTCTCCTGTGTGCTGACCTCTAGCTTCACCGACTACGATTCCTGCCTGCTCCTCTGTACTGCTGAGCCTCTCCTGTGTGCTGACCTCTAGCTTCACCGACTATGATTCCTGCCTGCTCCTCTGTACTGCTGAGCCTCTCCTGTGTGCTGACCTCTAGCTTCACCGACTACGATTCCTGCCTGCTCCTCTGTACTGCTGAGCCACTCCTGTGTGCTGACCTCTAGCTTCACCGACTACGATTCCTGCATGCTCCTCTATACTGCTGAGCCTCTCCTGTGTGCTGACCTCTAGCTTCACCGACTACGATTCCTGCCTGCTCCTCTGTACTGCTGAGCCTCTCCTGTGTGCTGACCTATAGCTTCACTGACTACGATTCCTGCATGCTCCTCTGTACTGCTGAGCCTCTCCTGTGTGCTGACCTCTAGCTTCTCCGACTACGATTCCTGCCTGCTCCTCCGTACTGCTGAGCCTCTCCTGTGTGCTGACCTCTAGTTTCACCGACTACGATTCCTGCCTGCTCCTCTGTACTGCTGAGCCTCTCCTGTGTGCTGACCTATAGCTTCACTGACTACGATTCCTGCATGCTCCTCTGTACTGCTGAGCCTCTCCTGTGTGCTGACCTCTAGCTTCTCCGACTACGATTCCTGCCTGCTCCTCTGTACTGCTGAGCCTCTCCTGTGTGCTGACCTCTAGCTTCACCGACTACGATTCCTGCCTGCTCCTCTGTACTGCTGAGCCTCTCCTGTGTGCTGACCTCTAGCTTCACCGACTACGATTCCTGCCTGCTCCTCTGTACTGCTGAGCCTCTCCTGTGTGCTGACCTCTAGCTTCACCGACTACGATTCCTGCCTGCTCCTCTGTACTGCTGAGCCTCTCCTGTGTGCTGACCTATAGCTTCACCGACTACGATTCCTGCCTGCTCCTCTGTACTGCTGAGCCTCTCCTGTGTGCTAACCTATAGCTTCACCGACTACGATTCCTGCCTGCTCCTCTGTACTGCTGAGCGTCTCCTGTGTGCTGACCTCTAGCTTCACCGACTACGATTCCTGCCTGCTCCTCTGTACTGCTGAGCCTCTCCAGTGTGCTGACCTCTAGCTTCACTGACTACGATTCCTGCCTGCTCCTCTGTACTACTGAGCCTCTCCTGTGTGCTGACCTCTAGCTTCTCCGACTACGATTCCTGCCTGCTCCTCCGTACTGCTGAGCCTCTCCAGTGTGCTGACCTCTAGCTTCACCGACTACGATTCCTGCCTGCTCCTCTGTACTGCTGAGCCTCTCCTGTGTGCTGACCTATAGCTTCTCCGACTACGATTCCTGCCTGCTCCTCTATACTACTGAGCCTCTCCTGTGTGCTGACCTGTAGCTTCTCCGACTACGATTCCTGCCTGCTCCTCTGTACTGCTGAGCCTCTCCTGTGTGCTGACCTCTAGCTTTACCAACTACGATTCCTGCCTGCTCCTCTGTACTGCTGAGCCTCTCCTGTGTGCTGACCTCTAGCTTCACCGACTACGATTCCTGCCTGCTCCTCTGTACTGCTGAGCCTCTCCTGTGTGCTGACCTGTAGCTTCTCCGACTACGATTCCTGCCTGCTCCTCTGTACTGCTGAGCCTCTCCTGTGTGCTGACCTCTAGCTTTACCAACTACGATTCCTGCCTGCTCCTCTGTACTGCTGAGCCTCTCCTGTGTGCTGACCTCTAGCTTCACCGACTACGATTCCTGCCTGCTCCTCTGTACTGCTGAGCCTCTCCTGTGTTCTGACCTCTAGCTTCACCGACTACGATTCCTGCCTGCTCCTCTGTACTGGTGAGCCTCTCCTGTGTGCTGACCTCTAGCTTCTCCGACTACGATTCCTGCCTGCTCCTCTATACTGCTGAGCCTCTCCTGTGTGCTGACCTCTAGCTTCTCCGACTACGATTCCTGCCTGCTCCTCTATACTGCTGAGCCTCTCCTGTGTGCTGACCTATAGCTTCACCGACTACGATTCCTGCCTGTTCCTCTATACTGCTGAGACTCTCCTGTGTGCTGACCTCTAGCTTCTCCGACTACGATTCCTGCCTGCTCCTCTGTACTGCTGAGCCTCTCCTGTGTGCTGACCTCTAGCTTCTCCGACTACGATTCCTGCCTGCTCCTCTGTACTGCTGAGCCTCTCCTGTGTGCTGACCTCTAGCTTCACCGACTACGCCACCTGCCTGCTCCTCTGTACTGCTGAGCCTCTCCTGTGTGCTGACCTCTAGCTTCACCGACTACGATTCCTGCCTGTTCCTCTATACTACTGAGCCTCGCCTGTGTGCTGACCTCTAGCTTCTCCGACTACGATTCCTGCATGCTCCTCTGTACTGCTGAGCCTCTCCTGTGTGCTGACCTCTAGCTTCACCGACTACGATTCCTGCCTGCTCCTCTGTACTGCTGAGCCTCTCCTGTGTGCTGACCTCTAGCTTCTCCGACTACGATTCCTGCCTGCTCCTCTGTACTGCTGAGCCTCTCCTGTGTGCTGACCTCTAGCTTCTCCGACTATGATTCCTGCCTGCTCCTCTATACTGCTGAGCCTCTCCAGTGTGCTGACCTCTAGCTTCACCGACTACGATTCCTGCCTGCTCCTCTGTACTGCTGAGCCTCTCCTGTGTGCTGACCTCTAGCTTCTCCGACTACGATTCCTGCCTGCTCCTCTGTACTGCTGAGCCTCTCCTGTGTGCTGACCTCTAGCTTCACCGACTACGATTCCTGCCTGCTCCTCTGTACTGCTGAGCCTCTCCTGTGTGCTAACCTCTAGCTTCACCGACTACGATTCCTGCCTGTTCCTCTGTACTGCTGAGCCTCTCCTGTGTGCTGACCTCTAGCTTCACCGACTACGATTCCTGCCTGCTCCTCTGTACTGCTGAGCCTCTCCTGTGTGCTGACCTATAGCTTCACTGACTACGATTCCTGCCTGCTCCTCTGCACTGCTGAGCCTCTCCTGTGTGCTGACCTCTAGCTTCACCGACTACGATTCCTGCCTGCTCCTCTGTACTGCTGAGCCTCTCCTGTGTGCTGACCTATAGCTTCACTGACTACGATTCCTACCTGCTCCTCTGTACTGCTGAGCCTCTCCTGTGTGCTGACCTCTAGCTTCACCGACTACGATTCCTGCCTGCTCCTCTGTACTGCTGAGTCTCTCCTGTGTGCTGACCTCTAGCTTCACCGACTACGATTCCTACCTGCTCCTCTGTACTGCTGAGCCTCTCCTGTGTGCTAACCTCTAGCTTCACCGACTACGATTCCTGCCTGTTCCTCTATACTGCTGAGCCTCTCCTGTGTGCTGACCTCTAGCTTCACCGACTACGATTCCTGCCTGCTCCTCTGTACTGCTGAGCCTCTCCTGTGTGCTGACCTCCTCCTTCTGCTACTACGATTCCTGCCTGCTCCTCTGTACTGCTGAGCCTCTCCTGTGTGCTGACCTCTAGCTTCACCGACTACGATTCCTGCCTGCTCCTCTGTACTGCTGAGCCTCTCCTGTGTGCTGACCTCTAGCTTCTCCGACTACGATTCCTGCCTGCTCCTCTGTACTGCTGAGCCTCTCCTGTGTGCTGACCTCTAGCTTCTCCGACTACGATTCCTGCCTGCTCCTCTGTACTGCTGAGCCTCTCCTGTGTGCTGACCTATAGCTTCACCGACTACGATTCCTGCCTGCTCCTCTGTACTGCTGAGCCTCTCCTGTGTGCTGACCTATAGCTTCACTGACTTTGATTCCTGCATGCTCCTCTGTACTGCTGAGCCTCTCCTGTGTGCTGACCTCTAGCTTCTCCGACTACGATTCCTGCCTGCTCCTCTGTACTGCTGAGCCTCTCCTGTGTGCTGACCTCTAGCTTCTCCGACTACGATTCCTGCCTGCTCCTCTGTACTGCTGAGCCTCTCCTGTGTGCTGACCTCTAGCTTCACCGACTACGATTCCTGTCTGCTCCTCTGTACTGCTGAGCCTCTCCTGTGTGCTGACCTCTAGCTTCACCGACTACGATTCCTGCCTGCTCCTCTGTACTGCTGAGCCTCTCCTGTGTGCTGACCTCTAGCTTTACCAACTACGATTCCTGCCTGCTCCTCTGTACTGCTGAGCCTCTCCTGTGTACTGACCTCTAGCTTCACCGACTACGATTCCTGCCTGCTCCTCTGTACTGCTGAGCCTCTCCTGTGTGCTGACCTATAGCTTCACCGACTACGATTCCTGCCTGCTCCTCTATACTGCTGAGCCTCTCCTGTGTGCTGACCTCTAGCTTCACCGACTACGATTCCTGCCTGTTCCTCTATACTGCTGAGCCTCTCCTGTGTGCTGACCTCTAGCTTCACCGACTACGATTCCTGCCTGCTCCTCTGTACTGCTGAGCCTCTCCTGTGTGCTGACCTCTAGCTTCACCGACTACGATTCCTGCCTGCTCCTCTATACTGCTGAGCCTCTCCTGTGTGCTGACCTCTAGCTTCACCGACTACGATTCCTGCCTGCTCCTCTGTACTGCTGAGCCTCTCCTGTGTGCTGACCTCTAGCTTCACCGACTACGATTCCTGCCTGCTCCTCTGTACTGCTGAGTCTCTCCTGTGTGCTGACCTCTAGCTTCTCCGACTACGATTCCTGCCTGCTCCTCTGTACTGCTGAGCCTCTCCTGTGTGCTGACCTCTAGCTTCTCCGACTACGATTCCTGCCTGCTCCTCTGTACTGCTGAGCCTCTCCTGTGTGCTGACCTCTAGCTTCACCGACTACGATTCCTGCCTGCTCCTCTGTACTGCTGAGCCTCTCCAGTGTGCTGACCTCTAGCTTCACCGACTACGATTCCTGCCTGCTCCTCTGTACTGCTGAGCCTCTCCTGTGTGCTGACCTCTAGCTTCACCGACTACAATTACTGCCTGCTCCTCTGTACTGCTGAGCCTCTCCTGTGTGCTGACCTCTAGCTTCACCGACTACGATTCCTGCCTGCTCCTCTGTACTGCTGAGCCTCTCCTGTGTGCTGACCTATAGCTTCACTGACTACGATTCCTACCTGCTCCTCTGTACTGCTGAGCCTCTCCTGTGTGCTGACCTCTAGCTTCACCGACTACGATTCCTGCCTGCTCCTCTGTACTGCTGAGTCTCTCCTGTGTGCTGACCTCTAGCTTCACCGACTACGATTCCTACCTGCTCCTCTGTACTGCTGAGCCTCTCCTGTGTGCTAACCTCTAGCTTCACCGACTACGATTCCTGCCTGTTCCTCTATACTGCTGAGCCTCTCCTGTGTGCTGACCTCTAGCTTCACCGACTACGATTCCTACCTGCTCCTCTGTACTGCCGAGCCTCTCCTGTGTGCTAACCTCTAGCTTCACCGACTACGATTCCTGCCTGTTCCTCTATACTGCTGAGCCTCTCCTGTGTGCTGACCTCTAGCTTCACCGACTACGATTCCTGCCTGCTCCTCTGTACTGCTGAGCCTCTCCTGTGTGCTGACCTCCTGCTTCTGCTACTACGATTCCTGCCTGCTCCTCTGTACTGCTGAGCCTCTCCTGTGTGCTGACCTCTAGCTTCTCCGACTACGATTCCTGCATGCTCCTCTGTACTGCTGAGCCTCTCCTGTGTGCTGACCTCTAGCTTCTCCGACTACGATTCCTGCCTGCTCCTCTGTACTGCTGAGCCTCTTCTGTGTGCTAACCTCTAACTTCACCAACTACGATTCCTGCCTGCTCTTCTGTACTGCTGAGCCTCTCCTGTGTGCTGACCTCTAACTTCTCTGACTACGATTCCTGCCTGCTCCTCTGTACTTCTGAGCCTCTCCTGTGTGCTGACCTCTAGCTTCACCGACTACGATTCCTGCCTGCTCCTCTGTACTGCTGAGCCTCTACTGTGTGCTGACCTCTAGCTTCACCGACTACGATTCCTGCCTGCTCCTCTGTACTGCTGAGCCTCTACTGTGTGCTGACCTCTAGCTTCACTGACTACGATTCCGGCCTGCTCCTCTGTACTGCTGAGTCTCTCCTGTGTGCTAACCTCTAGCTTCACCAACTACGATTCCTGCCTGCTCCTCTGTACTGCTGAGCCTCTCCTGTGTGCTGACCTCTAGCTTCTCCGACTACGATTCCTGCCTGCTCCTCTGTACTGCTGAGCCTCTCCTGTGTGCTGACCTCTAGCTTCTCCGACTACGATTCCTGCCTGCTCCTCTGTACTGCTGAGCCTCTCCTGTGTGCTGACCTCTAGCTTCACCGACTACGATTCCTGTCTGCTCCTCTGTACTGCTGAGCCTCTCCTGTGTGCTGACCTCTAGCTTCACCGACTACGATTCCTGCCTGCTCCTCTGTACTGCTGAGCCTCTCCTGTGTGCTGACCTCTAGCTTTACCAACTACGATTCCTGCCTGCTCCTCTGTACTGCTGAGCCTCTCCTGTGTACTGACCTCTAGCTTCACCGACTACGATTCCTGCCTGCTCCTCTGTACTGCTGAGCCTCTCCTGTGTGCTGACCTATAGCTTCACCGACTACGATTCCTGCCTGCTCCTCTATACTGCTGAGCCTCTCCTGTGTGCTGACCTATAGCTTCACCGACTACGATTCCTGCCTGCTCCTCTATACTGCTGAGCCTCTCCTGTGTGCTGACCTCTAGCTTCACCGACTACGATTCCTGCCTGCTCCTCTGTACTGCTGAGCCTCTCCTGTGTGCTGACCTCTAGCTTCTCCGACTACGATTCCTGCCTGCTCCTCTGTACTGCTGAGCCTCTCCTGTGTGCTGACCTATAGCTTCACCGACTACGATTCCTGCCTGCTCCTCTGTACTGCTGAGCCTCTCCAGTGTGCTGACCTCTAGCTTCACCGACTACGATTCCTGCCTGCTCCTCTGTACTGCTGAGCCTCTCCAGTGTGCTGACCTCTAGCTTCACCGACTACGATTCCTGCCTGCTCCTCTGTACTGCTGAACCTCTCCTGTGTGCTGACCTCTAGCTTCACCGACTACGATTCCTGCCTGCTCCTCTGTACTGCTGAGCCTCTCCTGTGTGCTGACCTCTAGCTTCACCGACTACGATTCCTGCCTGCTCCTCTGTACTGCTGAGCCTCTCCAGTGTGCTGACCTCTAGCTTCACCGACTACGATTCCTGCCTGCTCCTCTGTACTGCTGAACCTCTCCTGTGTGCTGACCTCTAGCTTCACCGACTACGATTCCTGCCTGCTCCTCTGTACTGCTGAGCCTCTCCTGTGTGCTGACCTCTAGCTTCACCGACTACGATTCCTGCCTGCTCCTCTGTACTGCTGAGCCTCTCCTGTGTGCTGACCTCTAGCTTCACCGACTACGATTCCTGCCTGCTCCTCTGTACTGCTGAGCCTCTCCTGTGTGCTGACCTATAGCTTCACTGACTACGATTCCTACCTGCTCCTCTGTACTGCTGAGCCTCTCCTGTGTGCTGACCTCTAGCTTCACCGACTACGATTCCTGCCTGCTCCTCTGTACTGCTGAGTCTCTCCTGTGTGCTGACCTCTAGCTTCACCGACTACGATTCCTACCTGCTCCTCTGTACTGCTGAGCCTCTCCTGTGTGCTAACCTCTAGCTTCACCGACTACGATTCCTGCCTGTTCCTCTATACTGCTGAGCCTGTCCTGTGTGCTGACCTCTAGCTTCACCGACTACGATTCCTGCCTGCTCCTCTGTACTGCTGAGCCTCTCCTGTGTGCTGACCTCCTGCTTCTGCTACTACGATTCCTGCCTGCTCCTCTGTACTGCTGAGCCTCTCCTGTGTGCTGACCTCTAGCTTCTCCGACTACGATTCCTGCCTGCTCCTCTGTACTGCTGAGCCTCTCCTGTGTGCTAACCTCTAACTTCACCAACTACGATTCCTGCCTGCTCTTCTGTACTGCTGAGCCTCTCCTGTGTGCTGACCTCTAGCTTCTCTGACTACAATTCCTGCCTGCTCCTCTGTACTTCTGAGCCTCTCCTGTGTGCTGACCTCTAGCTTCACCGACTACGATTCCTGCCTGCTCCTCTGTACTGCTGAGCCTCTACTGTGTGCTGACCTCTAGCTTCACTGACTACGATTCCTGCCTGCTCCTCTGTACTGCTGAGTCTCTCCTGTGTGCTAACCTCTAGCTTCACCAACTACGATTCCTGCCTGCTCCTCTGTACTGCTGAGCCTCTCCTGTGTGCTGACCTCTAGCTTCTCCGACTACGATTCCTGCCTGCTCCTCTGTACTGCTGAGCCTCTCCTGTGTGCTGACCTCTAGCTTCTCCGACTACGATTCCTGCCTGCTCCTCTGTACTGCTGAGCCTCTCCTGTGTGCTGACCTCTAGCTTCACCGACTACGATTCCTGTCTGCTCCTCTGTACTGCTGAGCCTCTCCTGTGTGCTGACCTCTAGCTTCTCCGACTACGATTCCTGCCTGCTCCTCTGTACTGCTGAGCCTCTCCTGTGTGCTGACCTCTAGCTTCACCAACTACGATTCCTGCCTGCTCCTCTGTACTGCTGAGCCTCTCCTGTGTGCTGAACTCTAGCTTTACCAACTACGATTCCTGCCTGCTCCTCTGTACTGCTGAGCCTCTCCTGTGTACTGACCTCTAGCTTCTCCGACTACGATTCCTGCCTGCTCCTCTGTACTGCTGAGCCTCTCCTGTGTGCTGACCTATAGCTTCACCGACTACGATTCCTGCCTGCTCCTCTGTACTGCTGAGCCTCTCCTGTGTGCTGACCTATAGCTTCACCGACTACGATTCCTGCCTGCTCCTCTGTACTGCTGAGCCTCTCCTGTGTGCTGACCTCTAGCTTCACCGACTACGATTCCTGCAAACTCCTCTGTACTGCTGAGCCTCTCCTGTGTGCTGACCTCTAGCTTCACCGACTACGATTCCTGCCTGCTCCTCTGTACTGCTGAGCCTCTCCTGTGTGCTGACCTCTAGCTTCACCGACTACGATTCCTGCATGCTCCTCTGTACTGCTGAGCCTCTCCTGTGTGCTAACTTCTAGCTTCACCAACTACGATTCCTGCCTGCTCCTCTGTACTGCTGAGCCTCTCCTGTGTGATGACCTCTAGCTTCACCGACTACGATTCCTGCCTGCTCCTCTGTACTGCTGAGCCTCTCCTGTGTGCTGACCTATAGCTTTACCGACTACGATTCCTGCCTGCTCCTCTGTACTGCTGAGCCTCTCCTGTGTGCTGACCTCTAGCTTCTCCGACTACGATTCCTGCCTGCTCCTCTGTACTGCTGAGCCTCTCCTGCGTGCTGACCTCTAGCTTCTCCGACTACGATTCCTGCCTGCTCCTCTGTACTGCTGAGCCTCTCCTGTGTGCTGACCTATAGCTTCACCGACTACGATTACTGCCTGCTCCTCTGTACTGCTGAGCCTCTCCTGTGTGCTGACCTCTAGCTTCACCGACTACGATTCCTGCCTGCTCCTCTGTACTGCTGAGTCTCTCCTGTGTGCTGACCTCTAGCTTCACCGACTACGATTCCTGCCTGCTCCTCTGTACTGCTGAGCCTCTCCTGTGTGCTGACCTGTAGCTTCACCGACTACGATTCCTGCCTGCTCCTCTGTACTGCTGAGCCTCTCCTGTGTGCTGACCTCTAGCTTCTCCGACTACGATTCCTGCCTGCTCCTCTATACTGCTGAGCCTCTCCTGTGTGCTGACCTCTAGCTTCTCCGACTACGATTCCTGCCTGCTCCTCTATACTGCTGAGCCTCTCCTGTGTGCTGACCTCTAGCTTCACCGACTTCGATTCCTGCCTGCTCCTCTGTACTGCTGAGCCTCTCCTGTGTGCTGACCTCTAGCTTCTCCGACTACGATTCCTGCCTGCTCCTCTGTACTGCTGAGCCTCTCCTGTGTGCTGACCTATAGCTTCACCGACTACGATTCCTGCCTGCTCCTCTGTACTGCTGAGCCTCTCCTGTGTGCTGACCTCTAGCTTCACCGACTACGATTCCTGCAAACTCCTCTGTACTGCTGAGCCTCTCCTGTGTGCTAACCTCTAGCTTCACCGACTACGATTCCTGCCTGCTCCTCTGTACTGCTGAGCCTCTCCTGTGTGCTGACCTCTAGCTTCACCGACTACGATTCCTGCATGCTCCTCTGTACTGCTGAGCCTCTCCTGTGTGCTAACTTCTAGCTTCACCAACTACGATTCCTGCCTGCTCCTCTGTACTGCTGAGCCTCTCCTGCGTGCTGACCTCTAGCTTCACTGACTACGATTCCTGCCTGCTCCTCTGTACTGCTGAGCCTCTCCTGTGTGCTGACCTCTAGCTTCACTGACTACGATTCCTGCCTGCTCCTCTGTACTGCTGAGCCTCTCCTGTGTGCTGACCTCTAGCTTCTCCGACTACGATTCCTGCCTGCTCCTCTGTACTGCTGAGCCTCTCCTGTGTGCTGACCTATAGCTTCACCGACTACGATTCCTGCCTGCTCCTCTGTACTGCTGAGCCTCTCCTGTGTGCTGACCTCTAGCTTCACCGACTACGATTCCTGCCTGCTCCTCTGTACTGCTGAGCCTCTCCTGTGTGCTGACCTCTAGCTTCTCCGACTACGATTCCTGCCTGCTCCTCTGTACTGCTGAGCCTCTCCTGTGTGCTGACCTATAGCTTCACCGACTACGATTCCTGCCTGCTCCTCTGTACTGCTGAGCCTCTCCTGTGTGCTGACCTCTAGCTTCACCGACTACGATTCCTGCCTGCTCCTCTGTACTGCTGAGCCTCTCCTGTGTGCTGACCTCTAGCTTCACCGACTACGATTCCTGCCTGCTCCTCTGTACTGCTGAGCCTCTCCTGTGTGCTGACCTGTAGCTTCACCGACTACGATTCCTGCCTGCTCCTCTGTACTGCTGAGCCTCTCCTGTGTGCTGACCTGTAGCTTCACCGACTACGATTCCTGCCTGCTCCTCTGTACTGCTGAGCCTCTCCTGTGTGCTGACCTCGAGCTTCTCCGACTACGATTCCTGCCTGCTCCTCTATACTGCTGAGCCTCTCCTGTGTGCTGACCTCTAGCTTCACCGACTACGATTCCTGCCTGCTCCTCTGTACTGCTGAGCCTCTCCTGTGTGCTGACCTCTAGCTTCTCCGACTACGATTCCTGCCTGCTCCTCTATACTGCTGAGCCTCTCCTGTGTGCTGACCTCTAGCTTCTCCGACTACGATTCCTGCCTGCTCCTCTATACTGCTGAGCCTCTCCTGTGTGCTGACCTCTAGCTTCACCGACTTCGATTCCTGCCTGCTTCTCTGTACTGCTGAGCCTCTCCTGTGTGCTGACCTCTAGCTTCTCCGACTACGATTCCTGCCTGCTCCTCTGTACTGCTGAGCCTCTCCTGTGTGCTGACCTCTAGCTTCACCGACTACGATTCCTGCCTGCTCCTCTGTACTGCTGAGCCTCTCCTGTGTGCTGACCTATAGCTTCACTGACTACGATTCCTACCTGCTCCTCTATACTGCTGAGCCTCTCCTGTGTGCTGACCTCTAGCTTCTCCGACTACGATTCCTGCCTGTTCCTCTATACTACTGAGCCTCTCCTGTGTGCTGACCTCTAGCTTCACCGACTACGATTCCTACCTGCTCCTCTGTACTGCTGAGCCTCTCCAGTGTGCTAACCTCTAGCTTCACCGACTACGATTCCTGCCTGTTCCTCTGTACTGCTGAGCCTCTCCTGTGTGCTGACCTCTAGCTTCACCGACTACGATTCCTGACTGCTCCTCTGTACTGCTGAGCCTCTCCTGTGTGCTGACCTATAGCTTCACTGACTACGATTCCTGCCTGCTCCTCTGTACTGCTGAGCCTCTCCTGTGTGCTGACCTCTAGCTTCACCGACTACGATTCCTGCCTGCTCCTCTGTACTGCTGAGCCTCTCCAGTGTGCTGACCTCTAGCTTCTCCGACTACGATTCCTGCCTGCTCCTCTGTACTGCTGAGCCTCTCCTGTGTGCTGACCTCTAGCTTCACCGACTACGATTCCTGCCTGCTCCTCTGTACTGCTGAGCCTCTCCTGTGTGCTGACCTCTAGCTTCACCGACTACGATTCCTGCCTGCTCCTCTGTACTGCTGAGCCTCTCCTGTGTGCTGACCTCTAGCTTCACCGACTACGATTCCTGCCTGCTCCTCTGTACTGCTGAGCCTCTCCTGTGTGCTGACCTCTAGCTTCTCCGACTACGATTCCTGCCTGCTCCTCTGTACTGCTGAGCCTCTCCTGTGTGCTGACCTCTAGCTTCACCGACTACGATTCCTGCCTGCTCCTCTGTACTGCTGAGCCTCTCCAGTGTGCTGACCTCTAGCTTCACCGACTACGATTCCTGCCTGCTCCTCTGTACTGCTGAGCCTCTCCTGTGTGCTGACCTCTAGCTTCACTGACTACGATTCCTTCCTGCTCCTCTGTACTGCTGAGCCTCTCCTGTGTGCTGACCTCTAGCTTCTCCGACTACGATTCCTGCCTGCTCCTCTGTACTGCTGAGCCTCTCCTGTGTGCTGACCTATAGCTTCACCGACTACGATCCCTGCCTGCTCCTCTATACTGCTGAGCCTCTCCTGTGTGCTGACCTATAGCTTCACCGACTACGATTCCTGCCTGCTCCTCTGTACTGCTGAGCCTCTCCTGTGTGCTGACCTCTAGCTTCACCGACTACGATTCCTGCAAACTCCTCTGTACTGCTGAGCCTCTCCTGTGTGCTAACCTCTAGCTTCACCGACTACGATTCCTGCCTGCTCCTCTGTACTGCTGAGCCTCTCCTGTGTGCTGACCTCTAGCTTCACCGACTACGATTCCTGCATGCTCCTCTGTACTGCTGAGCCTCTCCTGTGTGCTAACTTCTAGCTTCACCAACTACGATTCCTGCCTGCTCCTCTGTACTGCTGAGCCTCTCCTGCGTGCTGACCTCTAGCTTCACTGACTACGATTCCTGCCTGCTCCTCTGTACTGCTGAGCCTCTCCTGTGTGCTGACCTCTAGCTTCACCGACTACGATTCCTGCCTGCTCCTCTGTACTGCTGAGCCTCTCCTGTGTGCTGACCTCTAGCTTCTCCGACTACGATTCCTGCCTGCTCCTCTGTACTGCTGAGCCTCTCCTGTGTGCTGACCTATAGCTTCACCGACTACGATTCCTGCCTGCTCCTCTGTACTGCTGAGCCTCTCCTGTGTGCTGACCTCTAGCTTCACCGACTACGATTCCTGCCTGCTCCTCTGTACTGCTGAGCCTCTCCTGTGTGCTGACCTCTAGCTTCTCCGACTACGATTCCTGCCTGCTCCTCTGTACTGCTGAGCCTCTCCTGTGTGCTGACCTATAGCTTCACCGACTACGATTCCTGCCTGCTCCTCTGTACTGCTGAGCCTCTCCTGTGTGCTGACCTCTAGCTTCACCGACTACGATTCCTGCCTGCTCCTCTGTACTGCTGAGCCTCTCCTGTGTGCTGACCTCTAGCTTCACCGACTACGATTCCTGCCTGCTCCTCTGTACTGCTGAGCCTCTCCTGTGTGCTGACCTGTAGCTTCACCGACTACGATTCCTGCCTGCTCCTCTGTACTGCTGAGCCTCTCCTGTGTGCTGACCTCTAGCTTCACCGACTACGATTCCTGCCTGCTCCTCTGTACTGCTGAGCCTCTCCTGTGTGCTGACCTCTAGCTTCACCGACTACGATTCCTGCCTGCTCCTCTGTACTGCTGAGCCTCTCCTGTGTGCTGACCTGTAGCTTCACCGACTACGATTCCTGCCTGCTCCTCTGTACTGCTGAGCCTCTCCTGTGTGCTGACCTCGAGCTTCTCCGACTACGATTCCTGCCTGCTCCTCTATACTGCTGAGCCTCTCCTGTGTGCTGACCTCTAGCTTCACCGACTACGATTCCTGCCTGCTCCTCTGTACTGCTGAGCCTCTCCTGTGTGCTGACCTCTAGCTTCTCCGACTACGATTCCTGCCTGCTCCTCTATACTGCTGAGCCTCTCCTGTGTGCTGACCTCTAGCTTCTCCGACTACGATTCCTGCCTGCTCCTCTATACTGCTGAGCCTCTCCTGTGTGCTGACCTCTAGCTTCTCCGACTACGATTCCTGCCTGCTCCTCTATACTGCTGAGCCTCTCCTGTGTGCTGACCTCTAGCTTCACCGACTTCGATTCCTGCCTGCTTCTCTGTACTGCTGAGCCTCTCCTGTGTGCTGACCTCTAGCTTCTCCGACTACGATTCCTGCCTGCTCCTCTGTACTGCTGAGCCTCTCCTGTGTGCTGACCTGTAGCTTCACCGACTACGATTCCTGCCTGCTCCTCTGTACTGCTGAGCCTCTCCTGTGTGCTGACCTGTAGCTTCACCGACTACGATTCCTGCCTGCTCCTCTGTACTGCTGAGCCTCTCCTGTGTGCTGACCTCGAGCTTCTCCGACTACGATTCCTGCCTGCTCCTCTATACTGCTGAGCCTCTCCTGTGTGCTGACCTCTAGCTTCACCGACTACGATTCCTGCCTGCTCCTCTGTACTGCTGAGCCTCTCCTGTGTGCTGACCTCTAGCTTCTCCGACTACGATTCCTGCCTGCTCCTCTATACTGCTGAGCCTCTCCTGTGTGCTGACCTCTAGCTTCTCCGACTACGATTCCTGCCTGCTCCTCTATACTGCTGAGCCTCTCCTGTGTGCTGACCTCTAGCTTCACCGACTTCGATTCCTGCCTGCTTCTCTGTACTGCTGAGCCTCTCCTGTGTGCTGACCTCTAGCTTCTCCGACTACGATTCCTGCCTGCTCCTCTGTACTGCTGAGCCTCTCCTGTGTGCTGACCTCTAGCTTCACCGACTACGATTCCTGCCTGCTCCTCTGTACTGCTGAGCCTCTCCTGTGTGCTGACCTATAGCTTCACTGACTACGATTCCTACCTGCTCCTCTATACTGCTGAGCCTCTCCTGTGTGCTGACCTCTAGCTTCTCCGACTACGATTCCTGCCTGTTCCTCTATACTACTGAGCCTCTCCTGTGTGCTGACCTCTAGCTTCACCGACTACGATTCCTACCTGCTCCTCTGTACTGCTGAGCCTCTCCTGTGTGCTAACCTCTAGCTTCACCGACTACGATTCCTGCCTGTTCCTCTGTACTGCTGAGCCTCTCCTGTGTGCTGACCTCTAGCTTCACCGACTACGATTCCTGACTGCTCCTCTGTACTGCTGAGCCTCTCCTGTGTGCTGACCTATAGCTTCACTGACTACGATTCCTGCCTGCTCCTCTGTACTGCTGAGCCTCTCCTGTGTGCTGACCTCTAGCTTCACCGACTACGATTCCTGCCTGCTCCTCTGTACTGCTGAGCCTCTCCAGTGTGCTGACCTCTAGCTTCTCCGACTACGATTCCTGCCTGCTCCTCTGTACTGCTGAGCCTCTCCTGTGTGCTGACCTCTAGCTTCTCCGACTACGATTCCTGCCTGCTCCTCTGTACTGCTAAGCCTCTCCTGTGTGCTGACCTCTAGCTTCACCGACTACGATTCCTGCCTGCTCCTCTGTACTGCTGAGCCTCTCCAGTGTGCTGACCTCTAGCTTCACCGACTACGATTCCTGCCTGCTCCTCTGTACTGCTGAGCCTCTCCTGTGTGCTGACCTCTAGCTTCACTGACTACGATTCCTTCCTGCTCCTCTGTACTGCTGAGCCTCTCCTGTGTGCTGACCTCTAGCTTCTCCGACTACGATTCCTGCCTGCTCCTCTGTACTGCTGAGCCTCTCCTGTGTGCTGACCTATAGCTTCACCGACTACGATTCCTGCCTGCTCCTCTATACTGCTGAGCCTCTCCTGTGTGCTGACCTATAGCTTCACCGACTACGATTCCTGCCTGCTCCTCTGTACTGCTGAGCCTCTCCTGTGTGCTGACCTCTAGCTTCACCGACTACGATTCCTGCAAACTCCTCTGTACTGCTGA
This sequence comes from Engystomops pustulosus, assembly GCF_040894005.1. NCBI lineage: Eukaryota > Metazoa > Chordata > Amphibia > Anura > Leptodactylidae > Engystomops > Engystomops pustulosus. Next base: position 278,680 of record NC_092412.1, read on the forward strand.
GCCTCTCCTGTGTGCTAACCTCTAGCTTCACCGACTACGATTCCTGCCTGCTCCTCTGTACTGCTGAGCCTCTCCTGCGTGCTGACCTCTAGCTTCACTGACTACGATTCCTGCCTGCTCCTCTGTACTGCTGAGCCTCTCCTGTGTGCTGACCTCTAGCTTCACCGACTACGATTCCTGCCTGCTCCTCTGTACTGCTGAGCCTCTCCTGTGTGCTGACCTCTAGCTTCTCCGACTACGATTCCTGCCTGCTCCTCTGTACTGCTGAGCCTCTCCTGTGTGCTGACCTATAGCTTCACCGACTACGATTCCTGCCTGCTCCTCTGTACTGCTGAGCCTCTCCTGCGTGCTGACCTCTAGCTTCACTGACTACGATTCCTGCCTGCTCCTCTGTACTGCTGAGCCTCTCCTGTGTGCTGACCTCTAGCTTCACCGACTACGATTCCTGCCTGCTCCTCTGTACTGCTGAGCCTCTCCTGTGTGCTGACCTCTAGCTTCTCCGACTACGATTCCTGCCTGCTCCTCTGTACTGCTGAGCCTCTCCTGTGTGCTGACCTATAGCTTCACCGACTACGATTCCTGCCTGCTCCTCTGTACTGCTGAGCCTCTCCTGTGTGCTGACCTCTAGCTTCACCGACTACGATTCCTGCCTGCTCCTCTGTACTGCTGAGCCTCTCCTGTGTGCTGACCTCTAGCTTCTCCGACTACGATTCCTGCCTGCTCCTCTGTACTGCTGAGCCTCTCCTGTGTGCTGACCTATAGCTTCACCGACTACGATTCCTGCCTGCTCCTCTGTACTGCTGAGCCTCTCCTGTGTGCTGACCTCTAGCTTCACCGACTACGATTCCTGCCTGCTCCTCTGTACTGCTGAGCCTCTCCTGTGTGCTGACCTCTAGCTTCACCGACTACGATTCCTGCCTGCTCCTCTGTACTGCTGAGCCTCTCCTGTGTGCTGACCTGTAGCTTCACCGACTACGATTCCTGCCTGCTCCTCTGTACTGCTGAGCCTCTCCTGTGTGCTGACCTGTAGCTTCACCGACTACGATTCCTGCCTGCTCCTCTGTACTGCTGAGCCTCTCCTGTGTGCTGACCTCGAGCTTCTCCGACTACGATTCCTGCCTGCTCCTCTATACTGCTGAGCCTCTCCTGTGTGCTGACCTCTAGCTTCACCGACTACGATTCCTGCCTGCTCCTCTGTACTGCTGAGCCTCTCCTGTGTGCTGACCTCTAGCTTCTCCGACTACGATTCCTGCCTGCTCCTCTATACTGCTGAGCCTCTCCTGTGTGCTGACCTCTAGCTTCTCCGACTACGATTCCTGCCTGCTCCTCTATACTGCTGAGCCTCTCCTGTGTGCTGACCTCTAGCTTCACCGACTTCGATTCCTGCCTGCTTCTCTGTACTGCTGAGCCTCTCCTGTGTGCTGACCTCTAGCTTCTCCGACTACGATTCCTGCCTGCTCCTCTGTACTGCTGAGCCTCTCCTGTGTGCTGACCTCTAGCTTCACCGACTACGATTCCTGCCTGCTCCTCTGTACTGCTGAGCCTCTCCTGTGTGCTGACCTATAGCTTCACTGACTACGATTCCTACCTGCTCCTCTATACTGCTGAGCCTCTCCTGTGTGCTGACCTCTAGCTTCTCCGACTACGATTCCTGCCTGTTCCTCTATACTACTGAGCCTCTCCTGTGTGCTGACCTCTAGCTTCACCGACTACGATTCCTACCTGCTCCTCTGTACTGCTGAGCCTCTCCTGTGTGCTAACCTCTAGCTTCACCGACTACGATTCCTGCCTGTTCCTCTGTACTGCTGAGCCTCTCCTGTGTGCTGACCTCTAGCTTCACCGACTACGATTCCTGACTGCTCCTCTGTACTGCTGAGCCTCTCCTGTGTGCTGACCTCTAGCTTCACCGACTACGATTCCTGCCTGCTCCTCTGTACTGCTGAGCCTCTCCTGTGTGCTGACCTGTAGCTTCACCGACTACGATTCCTGCCTGCTCCTCTGTACTGCTGAGCCTCTCCTGTGTGCTGACCTCGAGCTTCTCCGACTACGATTCCTGCCTGCTCCTCTATACTGCTGAGCCTCTCCTGTGTGCTGACCTCTAGCTTCACCGACTACGATTCCTGCCTGCTCCTCTGTACTGCTGAGCCTCTCCTGTGTGCTGACCTCTAGCTTCTCCGACTACGATTCCTGCCTGCTCCTCTATACTGCTGAGCCTCTCCTGTGTGCTGACCTCTAGCTTCTCCGACTACGATTCCTGCCTGCTCCTCTATACTGCTGAGCCTCTCCTGTGTGCTGACCTCTAGCTTCACCGACTTCGATTCCTGCCTGCTTCTCTGTACTGCTGAGCCTCTCCTGTGTGCTGACCTCTAGCTTCTCCGACTACGATTCCTGCCTGCTCCTCTATACTGCTGAGCCTCTCCTGTGTGCTGACCTCTAGCTTCACCGACTACGATTCCTGCCTGCTCCTCTGTACTGCTGAGCCTCTCCTGTGTGCTGACCTCTAGCTTCACCGACTACGATTCCTGCCTGCTCCTCTGTACTGCTGAGCCTCTCCTGTGTGCTGACCTATAGCTTCACTGACTACGATTCCTACCTGCTCCTCTATACTGCTGAGCCTCTCCTGTGTGCTGACCTCTAGCTTCTCCGACTACGATTCCTGCCTGTTCCTCTATACTACTGAGCCTCTCCTGTGTGCTGACCTCTAGCTTCACCGACTACGATTCCTACCTGCTCCTCTGTACTGCTGAGCCTCTCCTGTGTGCTAACCTCTAGCTTCACCGACTACGATTCCTGCCTGTTCCTCTGTACTGCTGAGCCTCTCCTGTGTGCTGACCTCTAGCTTCACCGACTACGATTCCTGACTGCTCCTCTGTACTGCTGAGCCTCTCCTGTGTGCTGACCTATAGCTTCACTGACTACGATTCCTGCCTGCTCCTCTGTACTGCTGAGCCTCTCCTGTGTGCTGACCTCTAGCTTCACCGACTACGATTCCTGCCTGCTCCTCTGTACTGCTGAGCCTCTCCAGTGTGCTGACCTCTAGCTTCTCCGACTACGATTCCTGCCTGCTCCTCTGTACTGCTGAGCCTCTCCTGTGTGCTGACCTCTAGCTTCTCCGACTACGATTCCTGCCTGCTCCTCTGTACTGCTAAGCCTCTCCTGTGTGCTGACCTCTAGCTTCTCCGACTACGATTCCTGCCTGCTCCTCTGTACTGCTGAGCCTCTCCTGTGTGCTGACCTCTAGCTTCACTGACTACGATTCCTTCCTGCTCCTCTGTACTGCTGAGCCTCTCCTGTGTGCTGACCTCTAGCTTCACCGACTACGATTCCTGCCTGCAGGTGCATGGAGAGGGCTGAGCCCTCTCCACAGCCGGTAAGTCTTTGCTGCATATTTCTAGCACTGATCGCGGGTGCTTTGCCGGCTGCTTCAAAAGGGGCGCCGCCATCTTGTCGAGGATCGCCGCTCCCCGTGACGTCACGGGGGAGCGGCGATCCGTCGCCATGGTAGTGTCGGGTCTCACGAAGACCCGAAGCTACTTCGACTTAACCCATGCATTACAATGTGCTATCAGCTATCAGAACATTGTAATGAATGAGGAGGAAAATCCCCATATACTGCCATAATAACGGTTCAATCGCACCCAAAGTCGAAAATGGCACTTTTTTTACCATTTAAAAAAAAATAATTTTATAAAAAGTGATCACAAGGTCAAACAGTCCTAAAATTGATAACATTGTAAACGTCATCAAAATCCGCAAAAAAGGACACCACCCACGGCTCCGTACAGCAAAGTATAAAAACGTTATTAGCGCCAGAAGATGGCAAAATCCCCCCCAAAATTTTTGTACAGGAGGTTTTAATTTTTGTAAACGTATGAAAACATTATAAAACCTATATAAATTTGTTATCCCTGTGATCGCACCGACCCTAAGAATAAAGTAGACCTGTCATTTGGGGCGCTCAGTGAAAGCCGTAAGATCCAAGCCCACAAGAATACGGCACAAATGTATTTTTATACCAATTTCACTGCATTTGGAATTTTTTTCCCGCTTCCTAGTACACGGCATGGAATATTCAATACCGTCTCTATGAAGTGCAATTTGTTCCGCAGAAAATAAGCCGTCACACAGCTCTGTACATGGAAAAATAAAAAAGTTATGGATTTTTGATCATGGGGAGTGAAAAATGAAAATGAAAAAACAAAAAAATTTTCATTTAATTGGAAATTGGTTTGTGTAATTATGTAAGACAATTAGTATGAAACCAAACCTGGAGGAAAGGCTGGAAATGACTCCAGAGAGGAGGACAGGGGATTCTGTGCCATTTCTGACATTATAAGTCATGGAGCTCCCTGACTCTCAGACAATGGTCTTCTGTGAGGTCCCTGCATCCCCGAATAAGTAGATAATGCAGGCTCCCCATCACCTCCAGAATCCCACCCTCAGCCTCCCTGAGGAGGAGAGCTTATCAAAGGTGAGGTCCTCCAGGCCCCTCTTTCAACTCGTCATCGCTCAGTAGCAAAATCAGCTGCCAAAGAAGGACCAAGGGTCACCACAGGAACCTGAGGCTTCCCCAATTCTCTGCCTCTTTGCTGTGCTCTAAAAAACCTTTTCCACACAGGACCCTTAGGTCTCCCACCGCTGCTTGTCACCTCCACAGCAGGTGAACCTCATGGCTCTCTTCCCCCTAAGGTCCTGTCCACAGGTGGTCCTGAGAAGGTCCTGTCTGAAAGTGTGACCGAGATCACTACACAGGTACCATACAATGTTAACGTTAGTTTAAGACAATGTGGCTCTGACTTACTCAGCACTTTGTGGCCCCGATTCATACGCGTGCAGAAGATGAACTTCATCAGGATGTAGACATGGGTGAAGAAGATGAATGGTGGAGGAGCCGCTGGACGCTCATTGTATTCTTTTATCAAACCAAGGCGCTGGAACTTCCAGACCTGATCCGCATGACTCTCAATTTCTGCAAAAGTGTAACTAGACAAGAGGCAAAGCCAATGAGAAGATCTGATCCACAACCAAGCCTGGAGGAAAGGCTAGAGATAACTCCAGAGAGGAGGACAGTAGGGCAGATGAATATGATGCACCTACCTAAACATGGCAATGAGAAGGTTGAGCAGAAGAATGTTTGCTAGGAGGAGATACAAGCACATCAGTATGATGGTCAGCCACTCGGGGAAGAGGGCAGTGCCATTTTCATTATTGTAGACACATTTCGGCATGGTGGGGTCCGTCCCATTCTGGGAACATTTTGTTGGGTCAAAGTTCAAACCTGAAAACAATTAAATGAAGTTTACTGCCTCTGCTAAGCCGATAGATCTATCTCCTTCTTTCCATCAGTCATGTCACTTACTGTCCACATCAGATGGAATCTGTCCAAAGAGGGTCAGGTATGGACCATAAACTACATTCCGAAAGATCCAGTACAACCGCTCCTCATTTGTCACAAGAATTGCCTGCTTAGCCACGCCATAGGATACAATCCAAATGGCGAGAAGGAACAGGAAGAAGAAGATGTCCATGACCTGTGGAAAAGAGAGCGACTCATTAAAACGTAGGACGTCATTGTCCATCGGGGATATCGGTCACCTTTGGAGATTACTCACCATTCGGCGGAGAATAATGATCTTTGGTCCAAGGACTTTGCTCACAATAAAAATATGCATGAAACGAATGCAGAATATCATGTAGTCCAGAGACAGGAAGACACGACCCAAGTAAACAGTATTTGTGCTGACCAGCCTAGAAGATGAATGAGGTTCATTTTACCATCCTGAGACCACAGGGTCCTATTTTGCCCAAAATAAGTGGAATACCCCTATTTTTCTTTACTTCAGTTACTCTCTTCCTGACACCATCACTAGTGACTCTTTTCTTAGATTATATCACTGTCGATAATTTCATTCCTATAATCCCTGATACTTGATGCTCCCATTGGCTTTAACACCCAGGAACCAGACTGAGGTGCAGAACACCAAAGATAGCATAACATTGTAAGGTAACCCAACGATGGCATGGGTCATTACAGGCAGAAAGATCTATGCTGAAAGGTCAAAATGGTGAATGAGGGACATAAGAGACTCTCCAATGAATTCTCCAGTCTCAGTATTTGAGCATCTGTCGTGGGGGAAGTGCTCCCTCACACTAGGCTTTGAGTTTGGAGCTTAGATCTTTTTATCTGCAGATGTTCCGCTTGCTTCCATGTACTAAGGGGAAACCAAGGAAACTTTTGAGCTGGACATAAACATTGACTAAGCAACTCGGGACCAGAGAAACACCAGAGACTGGACCAGAGAGACAGCAGAGACTGGACCAGAGAGACAGCAGAGACTGGACCAGAGAGACACCAGAGACTGGACCAGAGAGACAGCAGAGACTGGACCAGAGAGACACCAGAGACTGGACCAGAGAGACACCAGAGACTGAACCAGAAAGACACCAGAGACTGGACCAGAGAGACACCAGAGATTGGACCAGAGAGACACCCAAGACCGGACCAGAAAGACACCAGAGACTGGACCAGAGAGACACCAGAGACTGAACCAGAGAGACACCAGAGACTGGACAAGAGAGACACCCAAGACCGGACCAGAGAGACACCAGAGACTGGACCAGAGAGACACCAGAGACTGGACCAGAGAGACACCAGAGACTGGACCAGAGAGACACCCGAGACTGGACCAGAGAGACACCAGAGACTGGACCAGAGAGACACCAGAGACCGAACCAGAGAGACACCAGAGACTGGACCAGAGAGACACCAGAGACTGGACCAGAGAGACACCAGAGACTGGACCAGAGAGACACCCGAGACTGGACCAGAGAGACACCAGAGACTGGACCAGAGAGACACCAGAGACTGGACCAGAGAGACACCAGAGACCGGACCAGAGAGACACCAGAGACTGGACCAGAGAGACACCAGAGACTGGACCAGAGAGACACCAGGGGGCTCTAGTGCCCACACCTTGTATGTCCGATGGCATTAACTACCCGCAATCTTCATGGATCTAATGTGTCACATGGGCCTGTAGTCCTCACCTGCAGACCAGCCCCACAATGAATAGCAGCAGGGCCACAGTGTCCACCTGGTTCCAAAACTCTGTGATATATTGGACAGATTTCAAGACAAATCCACGCTGGTCTGGATCGTAAAATAACTGCAAAACAGATAGTAGAGAGAAACTACTATAAGGAGAGAAACAAGAAATTACACGTTTTGAGGAAGAAGAACCAAGATTCAGATGTGACCACATTGATGTCAAAGCTCCGTAGCAGAGGAACCATACCTGCCGCAGCTCCTCACACAAGATGGTGAAGACCCAAGCATACAAGAGATATTCTCTCCAGGACGGATATGTCTGGAAATCCATCATCAAGACATAAGCGAAGATCCAGAGGAAGCCGATATATGATACCACATTGTAATAGAACTTGACTATTGGAGCGTTATAGAAAGCCATGAATTTCCACAGGCAGCTGTAGGGTTCAGGCCTAGAGACAAGACATCAGCATCAGAAATAACCCCACACACGGTCCTACGAGAGCTCATCCACAGGCTTTGTATTGGCAGCTGAATAAAAACTTGTGAAGAAAGCTTGGGATGGCGGGTCACTAAGGGTCTGCTAGCACCAGGTATCTGCTCATTCCTAAAATAACAATACATGTCCTATCCTCTGGATATGATCCATTCAACCTTCTTAGTGTGAGGGGGCTCGGATCTATATTGTGTTTTTATGTTATTTTTTTGATTGTCTTCCTAGTTTTTAAACCCCTGTAACAATCCCCCATAGTGACAGACTTCAGGTCTACCTCTCTCTTGATCTTCAGGGCCGTAACTACAGCGGTAGCACCCATAGCGGCTGCTATGGGGCCCATAGTGTCAGGGGGCCCTGGCATCCGAGCTGACACTAAAGAATGGGGAATGAGTCGGGAACACAGATAAGAAATGGTTGGGGGGAGGGGATGGCAGGACCAGGAATCTCTTATCTCTGGCTTCCCGCCATATGTGCCTCCTGGGAAAAGAAGACTACCTGGTGAAGGGATAAGGGGGCCCCATTCAGAAGTCTGCTATGGGGCCCAGCCTCTTCTAGTTACACCCCTGATGATCTTGTACATATGGGCAACACCCATAGATTTGGCCACATTGTAATTAGAAGCTTCTCAGCCTGGGCTACCTAGATGTGATATAATCTGGGCATTAGACTCTATCATCTGTATTATCATCTGTTAGGGGATCGGTAAAGACCCCCCCATAGCCCCCACCCCAGCTCTATAGCTCTGGCTGATTAGTGTAATGGACACTATGGAAGGTAAAACAAAGGACAGGTCCTATATCTTCTGACCACCACTGATAGGATCCTGCACCCTCACCCCCGGTGCCGCAGTTTCCTGGTGTTCCTCTGTTCCGGTCGGTTTCTTATGCTCCGTCGCTCATTTGTGATTCCTTCAATCCCATCCTGGTTGGTCACATATCCTTTCCTATAATATATCAGGGCGCTCCGTTACAACGTCATCCAATTAATGGGGAGAGAAGTAATGTGGTTATGTGGGGTCAGACCTACCTGAATGTGATGAGACCACTGTAGATGAGCGGGAAAAGTAACATACACAGAATAATCTGGAAGAAACCGTTGTCCACAGACAGCCTCCCCCACCAGGTCTTCGTGAGGAACGTCTGGAGAGAAGAAGATAAAAACCTTGTATGTGCCCTTCAGAACCTAAAGACACTGCATGACCCCATCATGGCACCCGTCATGGGTATCAGCACCTAAGGCACCGCAATGGCCCACATTCATCAAAACCAGTTCAGTGACTCTGGCGCCCCCTGAACTGCTCCAGCAGAGGGCACCATCTTGTTTTGGAGGCCCTAACATAGAGCGTGCAACACAATTGAGGCGGACATTGAGGCAGTGAAGTCTTAGAAGTACTTGGGTGTCCTCTAAAACAATAAACTGGAGTGGGCAGAGAACATAAAAGCACAAAGGGTCAAAGCAGGTATACCTGCTGAGGAGGTTGAGGGCATTCGGAGTGCAGTGTAACGCTGTGAATTTCCCCCCTGTGAGACTAAGGGTACATTCACACGCGGTATGCCCATCGTGCGGGCATACCGCCGTGTGCTGGAGAGGAGAAGGAGGCAGCCCCTCCTCCCTCCATAGAGAATAGCGGCACACGGCCGCACACACGCCAAAAGATAGAGCATGCTATATCTTTTTGCGGTGTGCGGGCCGGATCGGTGCTACACAATGGTGGCACCGTATCTGCGCCGCGCCGCTATTGCCGTCTATGGGGACGTACATGCAGACGGCCATGTGAATGTGCCCTAATAAAGGATTATCTTATCTTATAACAGATTCCGCTGGATCATTATTTATAAGTAGCAGTAATTAGCAGCCAGTTGCTAACAATCAAGTGTCCTTTGTGATTGATGATCAGTCAGTGTGACCACCTATGTAACAGCAGAAGCTCTGAATATTGCTGATCTGGAGCATGAGGTGTGTAACTACAATGTGAGGAGATTCAGCAGCAATGTTCTTTGAGAGGACCCTGTTGCTGCCATCAATCTGAGAAGGTGATATGGATGTTTTTTTCATTTCGTTCATCATTCTACAGGAGATTATTCACAAGTAAAGAACATTCAGGGCAGCGGACAATCTCCTCAGAAGTGGGGGTCCCAGCAGAGTCACTCCTTGGTCTTACCATCCACTGCTCAAAACCCCAAGAGCCATATCTGGGACACAACTGGTTATTTACCGGTTTATGAGCATGCAACAAGACGGAACTGAATATGGCGGGACGGCTGAAGATCTAAGTAAACAAGTAGACTTCTGGAACAATACCCAGTGGGGTGACCATTATGCACAGCGCCACATCTGGTGGAGACCACACACAGCACACAGTGGGGGAGAGAGTGATTGGAGCCTGTACCATAGCCACAGGCCTCGGGAACCGTGCAGCCATTGACCACGACCTCCTCTCTATCCTGTATTATTGTCATCTGATGCCATCTATCCAACAGCTAAAGTCTGGCAGCCAGTTTGTCCAATCTTATAACCTCGTTATCTTGGCAATTGGTTTAGTCGCAGGATGAGCCTCAAAGATACAACCCCAAAACCATCACATCGTGTTGGGTATCAATGTGGGGTTTGGGATATTGTATAACACAAAAGAAACAGGTAATTCTAGAGGTCGCCATAGACAGGAGAGCAATGAAGGAGTCTGGCCGGTGACAGTGGAACTCCAGGGTATAGAGGCACATACAAAGGGACATCCTGGAGAAGTATACGATGCTGTTCTAAGCTCTGTAGGCAGTTTAGTATTCATAAGGGAAGTGAAAGACTCCCTTTCAGGAGTTCATCAAGTTAAGGAGGGCCAATAAGAAGGGGCTTTGTCCATAGATCCAGAAATTGGCCTTACTGAGGCTGGAGATGTTCAGGCCTCAAAGGGTCATAGAAATAAACCAAATCTTGTCACCGAAGAGTTTACTGCTAATGGTCAAGAGCAGAGGAGGAGGAGGAGCTTCATGAAGAAAATGGAGTTCTCCGGTGTGAAGGGAACTGTGGGACACATGGATGGAGTCCATTGCACAATCTCCAGAAGACCTGAGACACGTTCAGAAGTCAAAGATGGCAGCCAGCCAACCTATGGCCTGTCCACAGTAGGGACTGCTGGGATTGTCCATGGAGCTGTACAATATTGTGTCCATATGTACAGAAGAAGACAACACACAGTTGTGATTATGTGGAACCACCGCCCCTCCCCAATTCCTCCCTTGTTACTCTCTGCACACGTTATGTAAGATGTTTGGGCGGCTTGTAAAGTCACTCACCTGCACTCCTCCTTGAGACATAAAGTTTTGGGCTTGGGATTCCTGAGCGAGTTCTAGGGTGGTCGTCTTACCCCATTTAGGCGAAACTCGGATAAGGAGAATTTCTGCTCGTTTTTCATCATATCGATAACATTCAGAGAAGACTCCTGTTCAGAGACACAAAGACAAACAGTAGATAACACATGGCGGAGGAGACCTCACCAGACCAGGGGTGGTCATCAGTCTCACCCACTGCCCGATCCTCATAGACATCTGCCAGGGCCTTCATTTCACTTCTGTTCTCACTATCCTCCTCTTCTTTAGAGAGGGCCTTCAGGATTTTGGTGCAAACTAAAGCTCCTGCGATACAGTCATGACCCTGTGGAAAAGTAGAAGATAATCCAATACATTAATCTGAATCCAGATATTTCTGCAGTTTGTCCATCAGAATAAAGAGAAGAGAATATTCCTACAGGTTTGTAAACTTTGTTTTGGAGGTCATACACAATACTGAGCCTGATCAGGAGCATGCCGAGGTGTTGTAGAGAGGTCATACAGGCACATGGAGGCCACACACAATACTGAGCCTGATCAGGAGCATGCCGAGGTGTTGTAGAGAGGTCATACAGGCACATGGAGGCCAGACACAATACTGAGCCTCATCAGGAGCATGCCGAGGCATTGTAGAAGGGTCATGAAGGCACATGGAGGCCACACACACTACTGAGCCTCATCAGGAGCATGCCCAGGTGTTGTAGGGAGGTCATACAGGCACATGGAGGCCACACACAATACTGAGCCTCATCAGGAGCATGCCGAGGTGTTGTAGGGAGGTCATACAGGCACATGAAGGACAAACACAATACTGAGCTTCAGCAGGAGCATGCCGAGGTGTTGTAGCGAGGTCTTACATGCACATGGAGGTCACACACAATACTGAGCCTCATCAGGAGCATGCCGAGTTGTTGTAGGGAGGTCATACAGGCACATGGTGGCCACACACAATACTGAGCCTCATCAGGAGCATTCCGAGGTGTTGTAGGGGGGTCATAGAGGCCCATGGTGGCCACACACAATACTGAGCCTCACCAGGAGCATGCCGAGGTGTTGTAGGGAGGTCATACAGGTACATGGAGGCCACACACAATACTGAGCCTCATCAGGAGCATGCTGAGGTGTTGTAGGGAGGTCATAGAGGCACATGGAGGACAAACACAATACTGAGCCTCATCAGGAGCATTCCGAGGTGTTGTAGGGGGGTCATACATGTACATGGAGGCCACACACAATACTGAGCCTCATCAGGAGTGTGCCCAGGTGTTGTAGGGAGGTCATACAGGCACATGGAGGACAAACACAATACTGAGCCTAATCAGGAGCATGCTGAGGTGTTGTAGGGAGGTCATACAGGCACGTGGAGGCCACACACAATACTAAGACTCATCAGGAGCATGCCGAGGTGTTGTAGGGAGGTCATACACAATACTGAGCCTCATCAGGAGCATGCCCAGGCATTGTAGAAGGGTCTTACAGGCACATGGAGGCCACACACAATACTGAGCCTCATCAGGAGCATGCCGAGGTGTTGTAGGGAGGTCATACAGGCACATGGAGGCCACACACAATACTGAGCCTCATCAGGAGCATGCCGAGGTGTTGTAGGGAGGTCATACAGGCACATGGAGGCCACACACAATACTGAGCCCCATCAGGAGCATGCCGAGGTGTTGTAGGGAGGTCATACAGACACATGGTGGCCACACAAAACTATGCAAGTGGCAGCACAATCAGGACATGATAAACTCATCAACATAGGGAGAAATTACCAAAGTCCAGATTATATCTGCAAGCTCTGCCCGATTCTGGACGATGCACCATATAAGAAGATCCCTCTTAGGATGCTCCAGATGCTGAGTTGACTTTTTCATGGCCGCCACTTTGCCATTCATCTGAAACGTAAGAAAGACGCTGCATGTGACTTCAGTAATGCAGGAGCTTGATGGGTCAGTTAGAACTTCTTCTAGAGAACTGGCCAAACATAATCAACACTCATCATCTCCTGGGTACAGAATTACCATCTACTGTACATAGTATGAAGTGGTGGATGCAGTTACCAATAATAAAGGTGGGAACATCATCCTACATTCTGTCACCAAGCTCAGAGCATTTACCTTGATGTTGACTTGACTGCGGACTTTGCGAGTCTTCCCTTCTGGGTATAACTGTTCAGATAGATCTCCCAGTAGCTCTTTCAGGACACGGGACACATGATGTAGCTCAATGGTGGATTCTACTTTTGCTCTTGACCCTTCCCCAGTTACCATTCTCTCCAACTTGCTATGAATTAGACTGGTAGAGTCTGTGTTATTGTACAGGTACGTGAGCGTCTCCCAAGTGACATATTCTGACAGACTCACTCCGTGTTCCAGGAAGAGGCGGACAAACAACGGCTTATCCTCAATCAATGAGAGCGTCAGGCAAGGGTACAGATCCGAGGGCTGGAAGACAGAAAGCTCATCCTCAGGCACATAACTGAGATGGCTCTGAGATCCCCTGAGATGGCTCTGGGTGGACCTCTGAGGGTAACTAAAAGTTTTCATCTTGAAGTGTTTCCATATGGAACATAACTCTTTTTTCATTTTTGCATGTAAAGTTATTGGACCCCTGAAAGTTACGATCGTTAGGTAATCAGTCTGCTAACTCTGATTGATGAACAATGTAGCATATGAGGCAACAAGAGAAGAAGAAGTAGAAAGCCCCTGGTGCAGCAGAAGTCCCAGTGGACATTGTGGGTGGGAGATTCAGCTTGACTAAGATCTTACCTTCCAAGTCCAATCTTCAGTGAAGATCTGTGTCTCAGCAATATCCGGCCTGTTCCAGGACACGGACAGTTTTAGCTGGTGATCCCAGTTTTCTTGTCCATAATTGTCAGCGCTGTGAGATGCTGAAAGACATGGACACTTGTCATCATTACCAAGCTGGGAGTTAGATCTTTCATGGATATGACCCATGCCTCATACCCACTGGCTTCAGATATCATATTATTTGGTTTAGTGGGACGCTACTCCAGGACATAACTTGTCCAACTCCTTACTAAACGTATTTAAGATGAGGTCGGGCAGTGGGGACTTGTAGGAAGCTTCTATGTAAACTTCAGAAAAATACAAGATAGTATGTGGAGTATTTCAATGACTTTGGATATAGTGGTCTAGGACGGGGGAACCTCCATTTCTCCCATTTTAACGCATTCCATGAACAATGTCCAATATAATGACCACACATGCAATTAAGCAAAAATAGATTTCTTTACTTCAAATATTTCAACGTATACACTCTTAATTCAAAGTGTTAATCTGTCCCATAGTAAAAGACACCATAGTAAATACAATTTCTCAAGTTCAGCTTGTAAAAATAGTAACTAGGATCCGAGGAGTCTATTCCATGTTCTTGGTATCTTATAAACCATGATTTCATCCCTCCGGATATATTCAATTATACAGAATTTAGACTCACGGTTAGTTGGATCCCAGGGCAGAGACGCTAACTCCTTTAGACGCCGAGCAGCGGTCTCGTGAGCGCCATGTTTAGCTGTGACGTTTCGAGGGACACGCCCCCTTCCTCAGACATGACGCGCTCTCCACCGTTCACGTAAGTTATAGTCACCGAAACCGGAACCTCTTAAACATACACCTTGATATATATAAATAATTAAAAACATTACATCTGTTGTATCTAATACACAGCTTGGCTTACCTTACACATTAACTTTTTAGTATTTCTCTTATAAGAAGATATTAAAGATACAATCTTCATTTAACCCTTTCGGGCTCTTTGTCTCCAATTTACAGATCCAATAAACCTCTCTTTGTAAAAGGCGTTTCCTTATTTGTTCTCTATCATTTCCAAATACCTCTTCTAACACCATCCATCTCAATTCTGATAATTGATGTCTACATTCTTTAAAATGTTGCGCAACTGTAGTTTCCCCATATTTTTTCTTTTCTAATGTTCCTTTAGCTGTTTCTATTTCTTGTTTCCCATACATTCTGATAGCTGACCGATGCTCATTTACTCGAATTTTAATTTGCCTTGAAGTTTGCCCTACGTACATTTTGCCACATGGGCATTTTAGTGCATAGATTACGTTTTTGCTATTACATGAATGCCAGCCTTTAATTTCTATGTTTGTGCCATACAACGGGTGTGATAGTTTTTCACCTTTAATGATAGAGTTACAATTTTGGCATGACAAGCAAGCATGAGTTCCATTTCTCCTGGCTTGTAAGAACTGTTGTTTATTCTGTTTATTTTTACAAATATCTGCCCGTATTAAGCGGTTAGCAAGTGATTTATCTTTCTTGTAAACAAATCTAGGTTTACACTTAAACAAATGCCCATATTGTGGATCGTATTTTAACATACTCCAATGTTTTAAAATAACTTTTTTGATCAACGAAGAGTGATTATCATATGTGGATATGAATAGATGGTCTTTATCTTTTTTCTGATTGACATTAGTTTGTCTGAGTTTTTTCCAGTCTTCCTGTGCTACTTGTTCCCTTACTTTAATAAGTTCTTTCCTACTGTATCCCTTTTCCACAAATTTTTCCATCATTTTTTTACTATGTATATCATATTCTATGTCATCGTTACAGATGCGACGTGTTCTTAAAAATTGACCCTTAGGGATCCCTCTAAAGGTTCCTGGATGGTGAAAACTCGATCTGTTTAAAAGGTTATTTTTATCTGTTGGTTTAGAATACAGTGTAGTAACAAGTTTACCTTCTTTCAATATTACATTGACATCAAGATATTGTATATTGGTGGAACTATATTCAGCCGATAATTCTATCAATGGATGGCATTGATTAAGATATTGTACCCATTCCTTTAGTTCAGACTCCGTACCTCCCCACGCCACAAACACATCGTCCACATAGCGTAGCCAGAGGACGATGTGTCTGCCGAGCGGGTGTGTGAACAGGGTCCTATCCTCAAAAGTAGACATAAAAATATTAGCGAAACTAGGAGCAACAGGGGACCCCATCGAGGTCCCCTGTAATTGTAAATAATATTCTGTTCCAAATCTGAAATAGTTCTTTTTGAGTATCATTTCCAGTAATGTCATAAGGAAACCTATCATAGAATTAGACAACGCAGGATTATCACATAATTTTTCTCTGACGGCGTGTATACCCTCATCAGTTGGAATATTTGTGTACAGACTCTTGACATCCATAGTGCACAGAATTTGTACACCACTGAGGTCAAGGGTCTGTACATTCCTCAAAAATTCACTTGTGTCTTTAAGACATCTTGGTAGTTTTTGTACTATTGGTTGTAGGAAGCTGTCTACATAGATAGCCAAGGGGTATAAAAGGGACTCAATCCCCGAGACTATAGGACGTCCCGGGGGCGTTTCTAATTTTTTATGTATTTTAGGAAGTAGATACAGTATTGGTACCCTTGGATAGCTACTTGTCAGACTCCCTTTCACCGATTCAGTTATTATTGCAGAAGTGACAGCGTCATCAAGCACTTGGTCAATTTCTTTTTTAAAAATACTAGTAGGGTCTCCATTTAATTTTCTATAAACGTTAATGTCAGCTAGTTGGTTCAATGCCTCATTAGTGTAAGCTGTTTTGTCCCAGACAACTGTCGCCCCTCCTTTGTCCGCCCTTTTAAGGACTATACTATCATCGTTTGCTAAATCCCTAAGTGCTTGGTGTTCTGCTCTAGATAAATTATGTTTTTTCTTTTGTACATTATCCCATTTTTCATATATTTCCCGTATCACTATCTGTTGGAAACTATAATGTAAATTGGAGATAAAGAGCCCGAAAGGGTTAAATGAAGATTGTAACTTTAATATCTTCTTATAAGAGAAATACTAAAAAGTTAATGTGTAAGGTAAGCCAAGCTGTGTATAAGATACAACAGATGTAATGTTTTTAATTATTTGTATATATCAAGGTGTATGTTTAAGAGGTTCCGGTTTCGGTGACTATAACTTACGTGAACGGTGGAGAGCGCGTCATGTCTGAGGAAGGGGGCGTGTCCCTTGAAACGTCACAGCTAAACATGGCGCTCACGAGACCGCTGCTCGGCGTCTAAAGGAGTTAGCGTCTCTGCCCTGGGATCCAACTAACCGTGAGTCTAAATTCTGTATAATTGAATATATCCGGAGGGATGAAATCATGGTTTATAAGATACCAAGAACATGGAATAGACTCCTCGGATCCTAGTTACTATTTTTACAAGCTGAACTTGAGAAATTGTATTTACTATGGTGTCTTTTACTATGGGACAGATTAACACTTTGAATTAAGAGTGTATACGTTGAAATATTTGAAGTAAAGGAATCTATTTTTGCTTAATTGCATGTGTGGTCATTATATTGGACATTGTTCATGGAAGCTTCTATGTACCCTTCTCTGAAGAACACTGACCCTTAAGAAGAGCTTGTAGGATAGCCACATCCATTCCTTGATCCCCTACTTTCTCTTCCCGTAAGATCGTCAACAGGGATCCCATTCGCACAATGTCTTGAATCTGTTGAAGAGAAATCAGGAAAATTGGAGAAAATCTATAGGAAGTGAGCCAATGTCCAGGTATATCCCACAGTTGGTGGGCTCAGCTTGTTACTCACCTTCTTGGTCCACATGATGATCTGAGGTTCAGTGAAAGTGTCATAAGTGTCCTGAAATAGGTTCCGTAGCTTGTCCTTAATAAGAGAGATGGTTATCTTCGAAGAACTAAGATTCACCACTTGTGCGATGATGTCAGCAACACGACCAGAGCCCTCCACTATGACACACGGCGTGTTATTGCACATGGAGTTGTAGATTGTCTGGAGACAGATCAAATATTGACTTGACATGGTGGAAAGGACCAATCCAGAAATGACCATTGGTCTGTTATGTTAGGAATCTTATCTACTACCATGATGAAAAGACACAGTAGCCCAGATCTATCATTGTGTCTGCGCCAGTTTTCTGTGGATCTTGTATTTATAAAGTGTCTGCGCCAGTTATGTGTCGCGGCTGCTCTGGGTCCGACAAGACAGAAACGTGTGCGGCTGAAGGGGCGTCAGGTGCAGAGTCGGACCTGTACTCTGTATAGTAAAGGTGCATCAAGAATAAGATGGTGCACACTTCCCCAGCGATGCCGGGACGGCCAGATAATGGAAGACATTATGGAGGAACAGATTACACTACTCTTGATAAATCTGAGCCAGTAACTGAGAAACAAACCAGATTCGGATAACTGAATGCTGCTTCTAGGAGCCAAACCTAATCTACAACATATCCATGGATGTGTAAGACCTGGAGACACGTAACATGTACGTTATCGCGTTGACAGTAAAGATTCTGCACTTGTAGTCAGACAGGAAATATAACTTCAGAATACAAGGCACCAGTTAAGCCAAAGTCCTAGTTATAGCTACTGTTCATCTAGATCTAAGAGGGAATGATGCAGCCAGTAGTGGATTAATAAAGGTGGTTTGGGCGGTAACCCGGGGCCCAAACCTGCTAGGGGCCCATGGCCACCAAAACTACCCACCAAGTGTTCTTCCTCGCTAAAACCTAAGTCTTTCTTTGCAGGTCACAAGCTTCTACCTGGAAGTCAAGTGTGGACAGGACAAGAGGCCAATCATCCTTATCTGGTGTGGGGTCCTCACCTTCATTGTTAGGGTTACTTAGAGGAACACTAACTCTGTTTACAGTAGGAAAAACTAAAATAGAAACTAGTCCCGAGCTTCAGAGGGATCTGAGGTAAAGGAAATGTCAAGTAAAATTCACAACAACAAGAGATGTTTTCGCATGGAATTACTGGGATACGAGAAGATACGAGGAGATGTTCCTGGTACTTACATCCAGGGTTCCTGGGCCTCCTTCCAGCACCACACACACAATAGGAATCTTCAATGCAGTCCCTTAAAAAAGACAGAGAGACACTTTGGTGACAGAGGCTGAAGAGGAACCCTAACATAAGGGCATTTCCATATCTCATCATGTGATACGTAGGTTTCCAGGGAGGTCAGAGGTAACCATTACAGCACGAGAATCGTAATACACTGCCCTCCAGTCATTATTTCCCCACTACAATATTCATTATAATAGAACACAAGGACTTCAGATGTGGAGAAACAAACTGTCCTCGTACTTGTAAGAACATGGAGCAAGTGACCTGCTCCACCTCAGGACAAAGGACGGAAAGTTCTGATGACTTCCATTGGAAATCACCAATTCGGAGAACGGCCTCAAGGACTTGTGGACCATGGGGGTGTATAGCTCATCTATATGCTCACACAGCTATACATTAGACATATACAGTAATTCATGGCAGAAGGGGCATTATTGGAGCCCAATGTTCCCATCCAAATCAATCCCATTAGAGTCGCCATGGGGGCTCCACTGACCAGGAATGAGGGGTCTTGTATTGGTCCCATCCTCTATGTCCATATGCATGGAGGTCGAGTCATTACGTTTCTAGGCTGTGGGTCTACTCACCTCCTTTCTGCATTGTTTGTTGGGAGATGTATCTTTCTAGTCGAGTTCTCAGAGGGATTTCCACTCCATACTTCTGATTTGTTCCATCATCCACGAGAATAAAGTGTGTGTGGTTGTTATCCAGACAGCACAATGATCCTTGAGAGCCTTCATCCATTGGGTACAGTGCTGGGGCCCCACCCTGTGCAAGGAGGGTGCAGGTATACATAAGTACACGGGGACGTCTTGGATTCCTTGCCCTGTACCTCTGGATCACTACGTGAAGGAGATCCATTCTACATTCTCCCATTTTCAGCTGTATCACTGTACCCTAAGGGGTCACTAGTACTAAGATGAGGTCAAAATTGGGGGAATTACAAATACAATTAAGGAACAAAGTATTGGACTCAGAAATAAGAGCCAATGGAGCCGTGGATTATAGGCCACGCTACGGATTTATTAGTACAAAGTTACTAGTGACGAAACCCTGGGGTCAGGGATGGGAGGGTTAATATTGAAGGACATTACAGTTATTATCGGAACCCATAGTCGTCACTTCCTTCTGTTCTCCTGTTGGGTAAGTCATGGTCTGCATTGTGGCCTCACCTACCTCTGGATGACTGGTAGATTAAGGGACTCCTGAGGTCACAGAGTACTTACCGCTTCACTCAGCAGGTATTCTCTGTTGTGGACAATTCCCCAGGTGGCAATGCCAATGAGGACAATCTCTGACCCCTCCTGGTCTCCACTGAAGTCTCGTATGGCCTCTCCCACGTGCTTCATGACCCCAGCGTGGGTCCCTCCTGTGATGATCCAGGCTCCTGTATAGGGGAGCACATATTATTATAGAGCAGCAGTAATTCCCACAAGGAATCAGGGGGTCACATACATTACATTAAGACAAGAACAAATACAAGAGCAAAATACAAGATCAGGGATAAAACAAGTGGAAGGGGGACCCTGAGGGATGGAAGGTTTGGTGAGTGGGGGACAGTCTGGCACATTTAGGTAGAGAGTTCAAGAGTGTGGGGGAAGCACGGGAGACGTCCTGGAGACATGAGAAGAGCAGATGGTAATAAACAGAAGCTGAAGGTCCTGTGAGGAGATTACGTGTGGATGGTATTGGCTGATCAGATCTATGGAGGAGACATGGTGTGGGCGGCTTTTATCCTGAATTTATTATATAATGGGAGATAAGGAGGGATTGGAGGGTGTTGGAGAGTTTCCTGGGAGACCACAGAGAAGAACATTGCAGTAGTCCAAGCAAGAGATGATGAGGGCATGAACTAGTAACTAGGATGAGAGAGGTGCGAGAGATCTTATTGAGATGGAAGCGGCAGGTTGTAGTAAGGTGAAGAGGCGAGGCCTGAGGTCCGGAGAGGCGTTTGGTGTTTTAAGGATTTATATGCACATTTTTCTCTATTTTTGTAAATACTTAATAAAACTCCTTTTATCTTTATACTTGAGTGATCTGCGCAATCTATTCGTTCTATTATATGAACCATGACAGATTCCACAAAAAGAAGCGACCTCCAATGAGTGACTACAAGGATAATATACAGGGCCTTATGCACCAGGCAACACATGAATTTGTTCTTTTACTTTTTGTTGTATTTTATTGTGTCTATGGGCACAGGTGAGAACATGCCCCATCTCTTTTCCTTAATTCTGTCAGAAGCCCATGACCTGAGGCATATGGATGTGAGACACCATCTCCCCTGTACTATGTCCTGTCAGGAGCCCATGACCTGAGGCATATGAATGAGAGACACCATCTCACCTGTACTATGTCCTGTCAGAAGCCCATGACCTGAGGCATATGGATGAGAGACACCATCTCCCCTGTACTATGTCCTGTCAGGAGCCCATGACCTGAGGCATATGGATGAGAGACACCATCTCCCCTGTACTATGTCCTTCCAGGAGCCCATGACCTGAGCCATATGGATGAGAATCACAATGTCCCCTGTACTATGTCCTTCCAGGAGCCCATGACCTGAGGCATATGGATGAGAGACACCATCTCCCCTGTACTATGTCCTGTCAGGAGCCCATGACCTGAGCCATATGGATGAGAATCACCATCTCCCCTGTACTGTGTCCTGTCAGGAGCCTATGACCTGAGCCATATGGATGAGAGACACCATCTCCCCTGTACTATGTCCTGCCAGGAGCCCATGTCCTAAGCCATATGGATGAGAGACACCATCTCCCCTGTACTATGTCCTGCCAGGAGCCCATGACCTGAGCAATATGGATGAGAGACACCATCTCCCCTGTACTATGTCCTGTCAGGAGCCCATGACCTGAGGCATATGGATGAGAGACACCATCTCCCCTGTACAATGTCTTACCAGGAGCCCATGACCTGAGCCATATGGATGAGAATCACCATCTCCCCTGTATAATGTCCTTCCAGGATACCATGACCTGAGGCATATGGATGAGAGACACCATCTCCCCTGTACTATGTCCTGTCAGGAGCCCATGACCTGAGGCATATGGATGAGAGACACCATCTCCCCTGTACTATGTCCCGCCAGGAGCCCATGACCTGAGCCATATGGATGAGAGACACCATCTCCCCTGTACTATGTCCCGCCAGCAGCCCATAACCTGAGGCATATGGATGAGAATCACCATCTCCCCTGTATAATGTCCTTCCAGGATACCATGACCTGAGGCATATGGATGAGAGACACCATCTCACCTGTACTATGTCCTTCCAGGAGCCCATGACCTGAGGCATATGGATGAGAGACACCATCTCCCCTGTACTATGTCCTTCCAGGAGCCCATGACCTGAGCCATATGGATGAGAATCACAATGTCCCCTGTACTATGTCCTTCCAGGAGCCCATGACCTGAGGCATATGGATGAGAGACACCATCTCCCCTGTACTATGTCCTGTCAGGAGCCCATGACCTGAGCCATATGGATGAGAATCACCATCTCCCCTGTACTGTGTCCTGTCAGGAGCCTATGACCTGAGCCATATGGATGAGAGACACCATCTCCCCTGTACTATGTCCTGCCAGGAGCCCATGTCCTAAGCCATATGGATGAGAGACACCATCTCCCCTGTACTATGTCCTGCCAGGAGCCCATGACCTGAGCAATATGGATGAGAGACACCATCTCCCCTGTACTATGTCCTGTCAGGAGCCCATGACCTGAGGCATATGGATGAGAGACACCATCTCCCCTGTACAATGTCTTACCAGGAGCCCATGACCTGAGCCATATGGATGAGAATCACCATCTCCCCTGTATAATGTCCTTCCAGGATACCATGACCTGAGGCATATGGATGAGAGACACCATCTCCCCTGTACTATGTCCTGTCAGGAGCCCATGACCTGAGGCATATGGATGAGAGACACCATCTCCCCTGTACTATGTCCCGCCAGGAGCCCATGACCTGAGCCATATGGATGAGAGACACCATCTCCCCTGTACTATGTCCCGCCAGCAGCCCATAACCTGAGGCATATGGATGAGAATCACCATCTCCCCTGTACTATGTCCTGCCAGGAGCCCATGACCTGAGCCATATGAATGAGAGACACCATCTCACCTGTACTATGTCCTTCCAGGATACCATGACCTGAGGCAAATGGATGAGAGACACCATCTCCCCTGTACTATGTCCCGCCAAGAGCCCATAACCTGAGCCATATGGATGAGAATCACCATCTCCCCTGTACTATGTCCTTCCAGGAGCCCATGACCTGAGGCATATGGATGAGAACCACCATCTCACCTGTACTATGTCCTGCCAGGATACCATGACCTGAGGCATATGGATGAAAGACAGCATCTCCCCAGTACTATGTCCTTCCAGGATACCATGACCTGAGGCATATAGATGAGAGACACCATCTCCCCTGTACTATGTCCCGCCAGGAGCCCATGACCTGAGCCATATGGATGAGAATCACCATCTCCCCTGTACTATGTCCTTCCAGGAGCCCATGACCTGAGGCATATGGATGAGAGACACCATCTCCCCTGTACTATGTCCTGTCAGGAGCCCATGACCTGAGCCATATGGATGAGAGACACCATCTCCCCTGTACTATGTCCTGCCAGGAGCCCATGACCTGAAGCATATGGATGAGAGACACCATCTCACCTGTACTATGTCCTGTCAGGAGCCCATGACCTGAGGCATATGGATGAGAGACACCATCTCCCCTGTACTATGTCCTGTCCGGAGCCCATGACCTGAGGCATATGGATGAAAGCCACCATCTCCCCTGTACTATGTCCTGTCAGGAGCCCATGACTTGAGGCATATGAATGAGAGACACCATCTCCCCTGTACTATGTCCTGTCAGGAGCCCATGACTTGAGGCATATGAATGAGAGACACCATCTCCCCTGTACTATGTCCTGTCAGGAGCCCATGACCTGAGGCATATGGATGAGAATCACCATCTCCCCTGTACTATGTCCTGCCAGGAGCCCATGACCTGAGGCATATGGATGAGAGACACCATCTCACCTGTACTATGTCCTTCCAGGAGCCCATGACCTGAGCCATATGGATGAGAATAACCATCTCCCCTGTCCTATGTCCTTCCAGGAGCCCATGACCTGAGCCATATGGATGAGAGACAACATCTCCCCTGTACTATGTCCTTCCAGGAGCCCATGACCTGAGGCATATGGATGAGAATCACCATCTCACCTGTACTATGTCCTGTCAGGAGCCCATGTCCTGAGCCATATGGATGAGAGACACCATCTCACCTGTACTATGTCCTGCCAGGAGCCCATGACCTGAGGCATATGGATGAGAGACACCATCTCCCCTGTACTATGTCCTGTCAGGAGCCCATGACCTGAGCCATATGGATGAGAACCACTATCTCACCTGTACTATGTCCTGTCAGGAGCCCATGACCTGAGGCATATGGATGAGAGACACCATCTCCCCTGTACTATGTCCTGTCAGGAGCCCATGACCTGAGGCATATGGATGAGAACCACCATCTCACATGTACTATGTCCTTCCAGGAGCCCATGACCTGAGGCATATGGATGAGAGACACCATCTCCCCTGTACTTTGTCCTTCCAGGAGCCCATGACCTGAGGCATATGAATGAGAGACACCATCTCCCCTGTACTATGTCCTGCCCGGAGCCCATAACCTGAGGCATATGGATGAGAGACACCATCTCACCTGTACTATGACCTGCCAAAAGGCCATGACCTGAGGCATATGGATGAGAGACACCATCACCCCTGTACTATGACCTGACAAAAGGCCATGACCTGAGGCATATGGATGAGAATCACCATCTCCCCTGTACTATGTCCTTCCAGGAGCCCATGACCTGAGGCATATGGATGAGAGACACCATCTACCCTGTACTATGTCCTGCCAGGAGCCCATGACCTGAGCCATATGGATGAGAGACACCATCTCCCCTGTACTATGACCTGCCAAAAGGCCATGACCTGAGGCATATGGATGAGAGACACCATCACCCCTGTACTATGTCCTGCCAGGAGCCCATGACCTGAGCCATATGGATGAGAGACACCATCTCCCCTGTACTATGTCCTGTCAGGAGCCCATGACCTGAGGCATATAGATGAGAGACACCATCTCCCCTGCACTATGTCCTTCCAGGAGCCCATGACCTGAGGCATATGGATGAGAACCACCATCTCCCCTGTACTATGTCCTTCCAGGAGCCCATGACCTGAGCCATATGGATGAGAATAACCATCTCCCCTGTACTATGTCCTTCCCGGAGCCCATGACCTGAGCCATATGGATGAGAGACAACATCTCCCCTGTACTATGTCCTTCCACGAGCCCATGACCTGAGGCATATGGATGAGAATCACCATCTCACCTGTACTATGTCCTTCCAGGAGCCCATGACCTGAGCCATATGGATGAAAGACACCATATCCCCTGTACTGTGTCCTGACTGTGTCCTGTCAGGAGCCCATGACCTGAGTCATATGGATGAGAGACACCATCTCACCTGTACTATGTCCTATCAGGAGCCCATGACCTGAGTCATATGGATTAGAGACACCATCTCTCCTGTACTATGTCCTGTCAGGAGCCCATGACCTGAGGCATATGGATGAGAGACACCATCTCCCCTGTACTATGTCCTGTCAGGAGCCCATTACCTGAGGCATTTGGATGAGAATCACCATCTCCCCTGTACTATGTCCTGCCAAAAGGCCATAACCTTAGCCATATGGATGAGAGACACCATCTCCCCTGTACTATGTCAAGTCAGGAGCCCATGACCTGTGGAATATGGATGAGAACCACCACCTCACCTGTACTATGTCCTACCAGGAGACCATGACCTGAGGCATATGGATGAGAGACACCATCTCCCCTGTACTATGTCCTGTCAGGAGCCCATGACCTGTGCCATGTGGATGAGAACCATCATCTCCCCTGTACTATGTCCTGCCAGGAGCCCATGACCTGAGCCATATGGATGAGAGACACCATCTCCCCTGTACTATGTCCTGCCAGAAGCCCATGACCTGAGCCATATGAATGAGAGACACCATCTCACCTGTACTATGTCCTGTCAGGAGCCCATGACCTGAGGCATATGGATGAGAGACACCATCTCCCCTGTACTATGTCCTTCCAGGAGCCCATGACCTGAGGCATATGGATGAGAGACACCATCTCCCCTGTACTATGTCCTGTCAGGAGCCCATGACCTGAGGCATATGAATGAGAGACACCATCTCACCTGTACTATGTCCTGTCAGAAGCCCATGACCTGAGGCATATGGATGAGAGACACCATCTCCCCTGTACTATGTCCTGTCAGGAGCCCATGACCTGAGGCATATGGATGAGAGATACCATCTCCCCTGTACTATGTCCTGTCAGGAGCCCATGACCTGAGGCATATGGATGAGAATCACCATCTCACCTGTACTATGTCCTTCCAGGAGCCCATGACCTGAGCCATATGGATGAGAATCACAATGTCCCCTGTACTATGTCCTTCCAGGAGCCCATGACCTGAGGCATATGGATGAGAGACACCATCTCCCCTGTACTATGTCCTGTCAGGAGCCCATGACCTGAGCCATATGGATGAGAATCACCATCTCCCCTGTACTGTGTCCTGTCAGGAGCCTATGACCTGAGCCATATGGATGAGAGACACCATCTCCCCTGTACTATGTCCTGCCAGGAGCCCATGTCCTAAGCCATATGGATGAGAGACACCATCTCCCCTGTACTATGTCCTGCCAGGAGCCCATGACCTGAGCAATATGGATGAGAGACACCATCTCCCCTGTACTATGTCCTGTCAGGAGCCCATGACCTGAGGCATATGGATGAGAGACACCATCTCCCCTGTACAATGTCTTACCAGGAGCCCATGACCTGAGCCATATGGATGAGAATCACCATCTCCCCTGTATAATGTCCTTCCAGGATACCATGACCTGAGGCATATGGATGAGAGACACCATCTCCCCTGTACTATGTCCTGTCAGGAGCCCATGACCTGAGGCATATGGATGAGAGACACCATCTCCCCTGTACTATGTCCCGCCAGGAGCCCATGACCTGAGCCATATGGATGAGAGACACCATCTCCCCTGTACTATGTCCCGCCAGCAGCCCATAACCTGAGGCATATGGATGAGAATCACCATCTCCCCTGTACTATGTCCTGCCAGGAGCCCATGACCTGAGCCATATGAATGAGAGACACCATCTCACCTGTACTATGTCCTTCCAGGATACCATGACCTGAGGCAAATGGATGAGAGACACCATCTCCCCTGTACTATGTCCCGCCAAGAGCCCATGACCTGAGCCATATGGATGAGAATCACCATCTCCCCTGTACTATGTCCTTCCAGGAGCCCATGACCTGAGGCATATGGATGAGAACCACCATCTCACCTGTACTATGTCCTGTCAGAAGCCCATGACCTGAGGCATATGGATGAGAGACACCATCTCCCCTGTACTATGTCCTGTCAGGAGCCCATGACCTGAGGCATATGGATGAGAGATACCATCTCCCCTGTACTATGTCCTGTCAGGAGCCCATGACCTGAGGCATATGGATGAGAATCACCATCTCACCTGTACTATGTCCTTCCAGGAGCCCATGACCTGAGCCATATGGATGAGAATCACAATGTCCCCTGTACTATGTCCTTCCAGGAGCCCATGACCTGAGGCATATGGATGAGAGACACCATCTCCCCTGTACTATGTCCTGTCAGGAGCCCATGACCTGAGCCATATGGATGAGAATCACCATCTCCCCTGTACTGTGTCCTGTCAGGAGCCTATGACCTGAGCCATATGGATGAGAGACACCATCTCCCCTGTACTATGTCCTGCCAGGAGCCCATGTCCTAAGCCATATGGATGAGAGACACCATCTCCCCTGTACTATGTCCTGCCAGGAGCCCATGACCTGAGCAATATGGATGAGAGACACCATCTCCCCTGTACTATGTCCTGTCAGGAGCCCATGACCTGAGGCATATGGATGAGAGACACCATCTCCCCTGTACAATGTCTTACCAGGAGCCCATGACCTGAGCCATATGGATGAGAATCACCATCTCCCCTGTATAATGTCCTTCCAGGATACCATGACCTGAGGCATATGGATGAGAGACACCATCTCCCCTGTACTATGTCCTGTCAGGAGCCCATGACCTGAGGCATATGGATGAGAGACACCATCTCCCCTGTACTATGTCCCGCCAGGAGCCCATGACCTGAGCCATATGGATGAGAGACACCATCTCCCCTGTACTATGTCCCGCCAAGAGCCCATGACCTGAGCCATATGGATGAGAATCACCATCTCCCCTGTACTATGTCCTTCCAGGAGCCCATGACCTGAGGCATATGGATTAGAACCACCATCTCACCTGTACTATGTCCTGCCAGGATACCATGACCTGAGGCATATGGATGAAAGACAGCATCTCCCCAGTACTATGTCCTTCCAGGATACCATGACCTGAGGCATATAGATGAGAGACACCATCTCCCCTGTACTATGTCCCGCCAGGAGCCCATGACCTGAGCCATATGGATGAGAATCACCATCTCCCCTGTACTATGTCCTTCCAGGAGCCCATGACCTGAGGCATATGGATGAGAGACACCATCTCCCCTGTACTATGTCCTGTCAGGAGCCCATGACCTGAGCCATATGGATGAGAGACACCATCTCCCCTGTACTATGTCCTGCCAGGAGCCCATGACCTGAAGCATATGGATGAGAGACACCATCTCACCTGTACTATGTCCTGTCAGGAGCCCATGACCTGAGGCATATGGATGAGAGACACCATCTCCCCTGTACTATGTCCTGTCCGGAGCCCATGACCTGAGGCATATGGATGAAAGCCACCATCTCCCCTGTACTATGTCCTGTCAGGAGCCCATGACTTGAGGCATATGAATGAGAGACACCATCTCCCCTGTACTATGTCCTGTCAGGAGCCCATGACCTGAGGCATATGGATGAGAATCACCATCTCCCCTGTACTATGTCCTGCCAGGAGCCCATGACCTGAGGCATATGGATGAGAGACACCATCTCCCCTGTACTATGTCCTTCCAGGAGCCCATGACCTGAGCCATATGGATGAGAATAACCATCTCCCCTGTCCTATGTCCTTCCAGGAGCCCATGACCTGAGCCATATGGATGAGAGACAACATCTCCCCTGTACTATGTCCTTCCAGGAGCCCATGACCTGAGGCATATGGATGAGAATCACCATCTCACCTGTACTATGTCCTGTCAGGAGCCCATGTCCTGAGCCATATGGATGAGAGACACCATCTCACCTGTACTATGTCCTGCCAGGAGCCCATGACCTGAGGCATATGGATGAGAGACACCATCTCCCCTGTACTATGTCCTGTCAGGAGCCCATGACCTGAGCCATATGGATGAGAACCACCATCTCACCTGTACTATGTCCTGTCAGGAGCCCATGACCTGAGGCATATGGATGAGAGACACCATCTCCCCTGTACTATGTCCTGTCAGGAGCCCATGACCTGAGGCATATGGATGAGAACCACCATCTCACATGTACTATGTCCTTCCAGGAGCCCATGACCTGAGGCATATGGATGAGAGACACCATCTCCCCTGTACTTTGTCCTTCCAGGAGCCCATGACCTGAGGCATATGAATGAGAGACACCATCTCCCCTGTACTATGTCCTGCCAGGAGCCCATAACCTGAGGCATATGGATGAGAGACACCATCTCACCTGTACTATGACCTGCCAAAAGGCCATGACCTGAGGCATATGGATGAGAGACACCATCACCCCTGTACTATGACCTGACAAAAGGCCATGACCTGAGGCATATGGATGAGAGACACCATCACCCCTGTACTATGACCTGCCAAAAGGCCATGACCTGAGGCATATGGATGAGAATCACCATCTCCCCTGTACTATGTCCTTCCAGGAGCCCATGACCTGAGGCATATGGATGAGAGACACCATCACCCCTGTACTATGTCCTGCCAGGAGCCCATGACCTGAGGCATATAGATGAGAGACACCATCTCCCCTGCACTATGTCCTTCCAGGAGCCCATGACCTGAGGCATATGGATGAGAACCACCATCTCCCCTGTACTATGTCCTTCCAGGAGCCCATGACCTGAGCCATATGGATGAGAATAACCATCTCCCCTGTACTATGTCCTTCCAGGAGCCCATGACCTGAGCCATATGGATGAGAGACAACATCTCCCCTGTACTATGTCCTTCCACGAGCCCATGACCTGAGGCATATGGATGAGAATCACCAT
Organism: Engystomops pustulosus; assembly: GCF_040894005.1. Classification (NCBI taxonomy): domain Eukaryota; kingdom Metazoa; phylum Chordata; class Amphibia; order Anura; family Leptodactylidae; genus Engystomops; species Engystomops pustulosus. Next base: position 308,823 of record NC_092412.1, read on the forward strand.
CTCACCTGTACTATGTCCTTCCAGGAGCCCATGACCTGAGCCATATGGATGAAAGACACCATATCCCCTGTACTGTGTCCTGACTGTGTCCTATCAGGAGCCCATGACCTGAGTCATATGGATTAGAGACACCATCTCTCCTGTACTATGTCCTGTCAGGAGCCCATGACCTGAGGCATATGGATGAGAGACACCATCTCCCCTGTACTATGTCCTGTCAGGAGCCCATTACCTGAGGCATTTGGATGAGAATCACCATCTCCCCTGTACTATGTCCTGCCAAAAGGCCATAACCTTAGCCATATGGATGAGAGACACCATCTCCCCTGTACTATGTCAAGTCAGGAGCCCATGACCTGTGGAATATGGATGAGAACCACCACCTCACCTGTACTATGTCCTACCAGGAGACCATGACCTGAGGCATATGGATGAGAGACACCATCTCCCCTGTACTATGTCCTGTCAGGAGCCCATGACCTGTGCCATGTGGATGAGAACCATCATCTCCCCTGTACTATGTCCTGCCAGGAGCCCATGACCTGAGCCATATGGATGAGAGACACCCTCTCCCCTGTACTATGTCCTGCCAGAAGCCCATGACCTGAGCCATATGAATGAGAGACACCATCTCACCTGTACTATGTCCTGTCAGGAGCCCATGACCTGAGGCATATGGATGAGAGACACCATCTCCCCTGTACTATGTCCTTCCAGGAGCCCATGACCTGAGGCATATGGATGAGAGACACCATCTCCCCTGTACTATGTCCTGTCAGGAGCCCATGACCTGAGGCATATGGATGAAAGCCAACATCTCCCCTGTACTATGTCCTGCCAGGAGCCCATGTCCTGAGCCATGTGGATGAGAACCACCCTCTCACCTGTACTATGTCCTGCCAGGAGCCCATGTCCTGAGCCATGTGGGTGAGAACCACCATCTTCCCTGTACTATGTCCTACCGGAAGCCCATGACCTGAGCCATATAAATAAGAACCATCATCTACCCTGTACTATGTCCTGTCAGGAGCCCATGACCTGAGACATATGGATGAGAGCGACCATCTCCCCTGTACTATGACCTGCCAGGAGCCCATGGCCTGAGGCATATGGATGAGAGACACCATCTCCCCTGTACAATGTCCTTCCAGGAGCCCATGACCTGAGCCATATGAATGAGAGACACCATCTCCCCTGTACTATGTCCTGTCAGGAGCCCATGACCTGAGGCATATGGATGAAAGCCAACATCTCCCCTGTACTATGTCCTGTCAGGAGCCCATGACCTGAGGCATATGGATGAGAACCACCATCTCACCTGTACTATGTCCTGCCAGGAGCCCATGACCTTAGGCATATGGATGAGAATCACCATCTCCCCTGTACTATGTCCTGTCAGGAGCCCATGACCTGAGGCATTTGGATGAGAACCACCATCTCACCTGTACTATGTCCTGCCAGGAGCCCATGACCTGAGCCATATGGATGAGAGACACCATCTCACCTGTACTATGTCCTGTCAGGAGCCCATGACCTTAGCCATATGGATGAGAACCACCTTCTCCCCTGTACTGCATCCTTCCAGGAGCCCATGACCTGTGGCATATGGATGAGAACCCCCATCTCCCCTGTACTATGCCCTTCCAGGAGCCCATGACCTGAGGCATATGGATGAGAACCCCCATCTCCCCTTTACTATGTCCTGTCAGGAGCCCATGTCCTAAGGCATGTGGATGAGAACCACCACCTCACCTGTACTATGTCCATCCAGAAGCCCACGACCTGAACCCTGTGGATGAGAACCACCATCTCCCCTGTACTATGTCCTGCCAGGAGCCCATGTCCTGAGCCATGTGGATGAGAACCACCCTCTCACCTGTACTATGTCCTGCCAGGAGCCCATGTCCTGAGCCATATGAATGAGAACCATCATCTCCCCTGTACTATGTCCTGCCAGGAGCCCATGTCCTGAGCAATGTGGGTGAGAACCACCATCTTCCCTGTAATATGTCCTACCGGAAGCCTATGACCTGAGCCATATGAATAAGAACCATCATCTACCCTGTACTATGTCCTGTCAGGAGCCCATGACCTGAGACATATGGATGAGAGCGACCATCTCCCCTGTACTATATCCTGCCAGGAGACCATGACCTGAGGCATATGGATGAGAGACACCATCTCCCCTGTACTATGTCCTGTCAGGAGCCCATGACCTGTGCCATGTGGATGAGAACCATCATCTCCCCTGTACTATGCCCTGTCAGGAGCCAATGACCTGAGGCATATGGATGAGAGACACCATCTCACCTGTACTGTGTCCTGCCAGGAGCCCATGACCTGAGCCATATGGATGAGAGACACCATCTCCCCTGTACTATGTCCTGCCAGGAGCACATGACCTGAGCCATATGGATGAGAGACACCATCTCCCCTGTACTATGTCCTGTCAGGAGCCCATGACCTGAGCCATATGAATGAGAGACACCATCTCACCTGTACTATGTCCTGTCAGGAGCCCATGACCTGAGGCATAAGGATGAGAGACACCATCTCACCTTTACTATGTCCATCCAGAAGCCCACGACCTGAACCATGTGGATGAGAATCACCATTTCCCATGTACTACTTCCTGCCAGGAGCCCATGTCCTGAGGCATGTGGATGAGAACCACCACCTCACCTGTACTATGTCCATCCAGAAGCCCACGACCTGAACCCTGTGGATGAGAACCACCATCTCCCCTGTACTATGTCCTGCCAGGAGCCCATGTCCTGAGCCATGTGGATGAGAACCACCCTCTCACCTGTACTATGTCCTGCCAGGAGCCCATGTCCTGAGCCATGTGGGTGAGAACCACCATCTTCCCTGTACTATGTCCTACCGGAAGCCCATGACCTGAGCCATATAAATAAGAACCATCATCTACCCTGTACTATGTCCTGTCAGGAGCCCATGACCTGAGACATATGGATGAGAGCGACCATCTCCCCTGTACTATGACCTGCCAGGAGCCCATGGCCTGAGGCATATGGATGAGAGACACCATCTCCCCTGTACAATGTCCTTCCAGGAGCCCATGACCTGAGCCATATGAATGAGAGACACCATCTCCCCTGTACTATGTCCTGTCAGGAGCCCATGACCTGAGGCATATGGATGAAAGCCAACATCTCCCCTGTACTATGTCCTGTCAGGAGCCCATGACCTGAGGCATATGGATGAGAACCACCATCTCACCTGTACTATGTCCTGCCAGGAGCCCATGACCTTAGGCATATGGATGAGAATCACCATCTCCCCTGTACTATGTCCTGTCAGGAGCCCATGACCTGAGGCATATGGATGAGAGACACCATCTCCCCTGTACTATGTCCTGTCAGGAGCCCATGACCTGAGCCATATGGATGAGAGACACCATCTCACCTGTACTATGTCCTGTCAGGAGCCCATGACCTGAAGTATATGGATGAGAGACACCATCTCACCTGTACTATGTCCTGTCAGGAGCCCATGACCTGATCCATATGGATGAGAGACACCACCTCCCCTGTACTATGTCCTTCCAGGAGCCCATGACCTGAGGCATATGGATGAGAGACACCATCTCCCCTGTACTATGTCCTGTCAGGAGCCCATGTCCTGAGCCATATGGATGAGAGACACCATCTCCCCTGTACTATGTCCTGTCAGGAGCCCATGACCTGATCCATATGGATGAGAGACACCACCTCCCCTGTACTATGTCCTTCCAGGAGCCCATGACCTGAGGCATATGGATGAGAGACACCATCTCCCCTGTACTATGTCCTGTCAGGAGCCCATGTCCTGAGCCATATGGATGAGAGACACCATCTCCCCTGTACAATGTCCTGTCAGGAGCCCATGACCTGAGGCATATGGATGAAAGACACCATCTCCCCTGTACAATGTCCTTCCTGGAGCCCATGACCTGAGCCATATGGATGAGAGACACCATCTCACCTGTACTATGTCCTGTCCGGAGCCCATGACCTGAGGCATATGGATGAGAGACACCATCTCCCCTGTACTATGTCCTTCCAGGAGCCCATGACCTGAGTCATATGGATGAGAGACACCATCTCACCTGTACTATGTCCTTCCAGGAGCCCATGACCTGAGGCATATGGATGAGAGACACCATCTCCCCTGTACTATGTCCTTCCAGGAGCCCATGACCTGAGTCATATGGATGAGAGACTCCATCTCACCTGTACTATGTCCTTCCAGGAGCCCATGACCTGAGGCATATGGATGAGAGACACCATCTCACCTGTACTATGTCCTTCCAGGAGCCCATGACCTGAGGCATATGGATGAGAGACACCATCTCCCCTGTACTATGTCCTTCCAGGAGCCCATGACCTGAGGCATATGGATGAGAGCCACCATCTCACCTGTACTATGTCCTGTCAGGAGCCCATGACCTGAGCCATATGGATGAGAACCACCATCTCCCCTGTACTATGTCCTGTCAGCAGCCCATGACCTGAGCCATATGGATGAGAGACACCATCTCCCCTGTACTATGTCCTGTCAGGAGCCCATGACCTGAGGCATATGGATGAGAACCACCATCTCCCCTGTACTATGTCCTGTCAGGAGCCCATCACCTGAGGCATATGGATGAGAGACACCATCTCCCCTTTACTATGTCCTGTCAGGAGCCCATGACCTGAGGCATATAGATGAGAGACACCATCTCCCCTGTACTATGTCCTGTCAGGAGCCCATGTCCTGAGGCATGTGGATGAGAACCCCCACCTCCCCTGTACTATGTCCATCCAGAAGCCCACGACCTGAGCCATATGGATGAGAGACACCATCTCCCCTGTACAATGTCCTTCAAGGAGCCCATGACCTGAGGCATATGGATGAGAACCACCATCTCCCCTGTACTATGTCGTGCCAGGAGCCCATGTCCTGAGCCATGTGGATGAGAACCACCATCTCACCTGTACTATGTCCTGCCAGGAGCCCATGTCCTGAGCCATATGAATGAGAACCATCATCTCCCCTGTACTATGTCCTGCCAGGGGCCCATGTCCTGTGCCATGTGGGTGAGAACCACCATCTTCCCTGTACTATGTCCTACCGGAAGCCCATGACCTGAGCCATATGGATGAGAACCATCATCTCCCCTGTACTATGTCCTGTCAGGAGCCCATGACCTGAGACATATGGATGAGAGCCACCATCTCCCCTGTACTATGACCTGCCAGGAGCCCATGACCTGAGGCATATGGATGAGAGACACCATCTCCCCTGTACAATGTCCTTCCAGGAGCCCATGACCTGAGCCATATGGATGAGAGACAACATCTCCCCTGTACTATGTCCTTCCAGGAGCCCATGACCTGAGGCATATGGATGAGAATCACCATCTCACCTGTACTATGTCCTTCCATGAGCCCATGACCTAAGCCATATGGATGAGAGACACCATCTCACCTGTACTATGTCCTGCCAAAAGGCCATGACCTGAGGCATATGGATGAGAGACACCATCTCCCCTGTACTATGTCCTGTCAGGAGCCCATGACCTGAGCCATATGGATGAGAGACACCATCTCCCCTGTACTATGTCCTTCCAGGAGCCCATGACCTGAGGCATATGGATGAGAACCACTATCTCCCCTGTACTATGTCCTGTCAGGAGCCCATGACCTGAGGCATATGGATGAGAGACACCATCTCCCTTGTACTATGTCCTGTCAGGAGCCCATGACCTGAGGCATATGGATGAGAACCACCATCTCCCCTGTACTATGTCCTGTCAGGAGCCCATGACCTGAGGCATATGGATGAGAGACACCATCTCCCCTGTACTATGTCCTGTCAGGAGCCCATGACCTGAGCCATATAGATGAGAACCACCATCTCCCCTGTACTATGTCCTGCCAGGAGCCCATGACCTGAGCCATATGGATGAGAGACACCATCTCCCCTGTACTATGTCCTTCCAGGAGCCCATGACCTGTGCCATATGGATGAGAATCACCATCTCCCCTGTACAATGTCCTTCCAGGAGCCCATGACCTGTGCCATATGGATGAGAATCACCATCTCCCCTGTACTATGCCCTTCCTGGAGCCCATGACCTGAGGCATATGGATGAGAGACACCATCTCCCCTGTACTATGTCCTGCCAGGAGCCCATGACCTGAGCCATATGGATGAGAACCACCATCTCACCTGTACTCTGTGCTGCTTTGACCAGACCACGGCTGAATTGATTTTTCAGTCTTGGACTAATGTTGAAGTTCTTGGCTCCCCCGGTGACTGATATCAGAAGACTCGGCACACTGAGCCCCCATTGCTGTGTCATCAGCTCAAACAAAACACTGGAATTTGTGTCACATGAGGCTCGCACATACTGCAAAGAGGTAAGAAATATGTCAATTCTGGAACATGAGCTGGAACATGAAATCTCTCATTAATAGGGAACACACATCCCAAAATAAATCCTACCATGGTTCAGCCACAAACCCCCAATGTATTACTTTTATATCTACTTTGGTGTCACCTTTGCCCAATTTCTTATGGTTCCTGTGAAAGTCATGTCCCCATGGGCATCGCTAGGAAACTCTCTGACATGTTTCTGAGGGTCCCACAAGATTTCCGGTGGTACGTTGGCTTCCACATCATGGGCGTGCAGTTCTCTGGTATAACCACAGCCACAGGTTTCTCTAAGGAAGAAAGAGAAGACAAAATAGATAGATGCTCAAGTGTCAACAAGTCCTGACTGCTCATATGCATCTCTGTGGGATGAAGGTTTAGGCCATCTTTGATTCTCAAACATCTTTTCATCATAAACAGAAGCTGCCCTCAGAATTGGACCCAATAAACCACCACCAGTCAAACAGCTGAACACTTTGCAGATCATGTTTCCTTCATAGCCCAGTGCGGTGGCATCATCCAGAAGATGAACATTAAAATGAGATGTAAATTGGTTGTATAAAGTCACAGAGGTGGAGAGCTCAGTCAAGTTCACCCACCTCAGTCCTCTTTGCTGTATTGATGCTTATATGTGTAGGACCATCACTAACTGGCTCTGCTGAAGCCTTGTGCATGATGTTCCTCACAGCCGAGGGGATGTTCTGAGGCAGAGAGAGTTCAGTGACTTCAGTGTTGAGCTCTCTGCCTTTATACAACTGATTTACATTTCACTTCAAAGCTGATTTTCTGGATGATGCCACCACGCTGGGCTATGAAAAAAAACCTCATCTGAAAGGTGTTTTGTTGATTGACAACATACTGGTGGTGGCTTATTAGATACATTTCCGCTGAAAGGCTTTGTGGTGGAGGACACCCCGATGTACGTTGGATGATGGCATTATCTAATGTGCATGGCCTTCCTTAAGGTCTTCTTATTGAAACAGAAGAAAAAGAGCAGCTCGTAAATTAAGCTAATGGTGATCTCTTTACTTACTCCTCCCCCGATGATCTGGAGATAAAGGCCACACATTCTTTTTTCTTAATATGGTTTGATACCCAGGAGTTGAGAAGATCGACCTGCAAATGGGAAGACAATAAAGAAGAGCACAAGAGTTGGAAGTGAAGATAAGGCCAAGGAACCAAGTCCTGGGAATCCACCATTTGTGGAAGCTCTTCCCCAATCAACCCCTGGAGAAGTTCCTGTAGACACGCAAACCATTCGGCACACCACTGTATGTTGTCTAAGGAGATCTTTCATCTTGACCAGAGATGTTACAGAAAATTGACTCAGATAAACAGAAGATGTCGGAACAGGAATTTGTGATAATCACAATGTCCCTCTACACAAGTGCTGATCACTTCTTAAAGGTGCGAGACATAACTTCCAGGCAGTGGAATTTGTCACTTCACATGACCGGTCAAAAGAACAACCTGATTCAATGAGCAATGAGAAGGTCAAGGAGGAAACCAAACATGATCAGTAGTATTTATAGAATGGTCACTGGGATGGAAATCTATCGAGCGACTGGACTGAATGAAAAGGGGCCAAAGCAACATAATCCGTCATCAAACTATGGAAGGTGTAAACATTTCTACATAAACCAAAAATATCCAACAACCTGAACACAGGTAATAGAGAGACCTGATTAAGAGTAAATGTGGCTGTAATGTGGGAACCAGATACAGGAACACAGAAGACAGTGAGCAAAGTGTGATGGAAAGAACTCAACAAGAAAACCTCATGCTCACGCTACAGGAGTTCAAGAAGACGCAGAGATAAAATCAGCGCCTCCTCAGTTACCCACCACGAACAGAGGATGATGCTGAAGCAGATGTAGAGGTGGCTCTATAGTCACATGGAGCATGATAACCTACCGGCTGAGTCCTTCCTCACCTCTCCTCTAGGCCTGTCCCCAGATCAGAGATGGAAGGTGACATCACTCTGTCTTCCACATAGATCATTGAGTAACTCAGGCCAAGAGGAATAGGAACGAAGGAACAATACGATGAAATAAGGAGAGTAAGTCAGGGGCCACCACAATGGGGTCTGAGGTCCACAAACACATTGGGGGTCATTTACTAAGGGCCCGATTCGCGTTTTCCCAACGTGTTACCCGAATATTTCCGATTTGCACCGATTTTCCCGAATTGCCCTCGGATTTTGGCGCAGGCGATCGGATTGTGGCACATCTGCGCTGGCATGCACTCGATGGAAATCGGGGGGGCGTGGCCAAACGAAAACCTGACGTATTTGGAAAAACTGCCGCATTTAAAAAAAAAAGTGTCGTGGGACACGCACTTACCTTCACTCAGCCCGGCTTGGTGAAGATCAGTGCATTCCGGGGAACTTCAGCTCAGCAGCGACACCTGGTGGACGTCGGAGGAACTACCTTAGTGAATCCTGGCCGGACCCGAATCCACCGCAGGTAAGTAAATCTGCCCCATTGTACATGTAGATGGGTCCTGGTGGTAATTTAGAGGATTGATCAATGACCTGTTTGGCCTTCATTATTATCTACTACAGATCGTCACCAAGAGTCTGGAGCAGAGGGTGGGAGATACTGAGGTCAGTAGAAACCATTGGGGCTCATTTACTAAAGGCTTTGCGCTGCACTTTTGTCGGGCTTTGCACGTTCTTCTAGGTTCTGCTGTATAAGAAGTGTCTGCACTGCTATTGTTTCGCTGGGGATCCTCTAATGGCGCAGTTGTGCCAGTGCAGGAAAGCACCAGATTCATGATTTCTGCCGCACAAACTTAAGGAATGTGTTGCACCGAGCGTTATACACGGCAAGAGCCTTATACACGGGCAGAGCCTTATACACGGGCAGAGCCTTATACACGGGTAGAGCCTTATACACGGGCGGTGTTATGCACGGACAGAGCAGTATACACGGGCGGTGTTGTACAGGGGCAGAGCCTTATACACGGGCAGTGTTATACATGGGCAGAACCATATATACGGGCAGTGTTATACACGGGCGGAGCACTATACACGGGCAGAGCGTTATACACAGGCGGAGCACTATACATAGGTGGAACGTTATATACAGGCGGAGCGTTATACACAGGCGGAGCGTTATACACGGGCAGAGCATTATACACGGGCAGAGCGTTATACATGGGCGGAGCACTATACACGGGAGGAGCGTTATACACGGGCAGAGTGTTATACATGGGCGGAGCACTATACACGGGAGGAGCGTTATACACGGGCGGCGTTATACACGGGCAGAGCAGTATACACGGGCAGAGCGTTATACACGGGCAGAGCATTATACACAGGCAGAGCATTATACACAGGCAGAGCGCTATAAACGGGCAGAGCGTTATACACGGGCAGAGCGCTATACACAGGCAAAGCTTTATACACGGGCAGAGCGCTATACACGGGCAGAGCACTATACACAGGCAGAGCTTTATACACGGGCAGAGCTTTATACACAGGCAGAGCTTTATACACGGGCAGAGCTTTATACACGGCAGAGCATTATACACGAGCAGAGCGTTATACACGGGCAGAGCACTATACACAGGCAGAGCTTTATACACGGGCAGAGCTTTATACACGGCAGAGCATTATACACGAGCAGAGCGTTATACACGGGCAGAGCGCTATACACAGGCAAAGCTTTATACACGGGCAGAGCGTTATACACAGGCAGAGCACTATACACAGGCAGAGCTTTATACACGGGCAGAGCTTTATACACGGCAGAGCATTATACACGAGCAGAGCGTTATACACGGGCACAGCGTTATACACGGGCAGAGCGTTATACACAAACAGTGGGGCAGATTTACTTACCCGGTCCATTCGCGATCCAGCGGCGCGTTCTCTGCGCTGGATTTGGGTCCGGTCGGGATTTATTAAGGCAGTTCCTCCGACGTCCACCAGGTGGCGCTGCTGCGCTGAAAAGCATCGGAACGCGCTCAAGTTTACCGGCCTATTCCTATTGAAGGTAAGTGCAAGCTCTGCGACACATTTTTTGTTTTAAATGCGGCGTTTTTTCCGATTCAGTCGGGTTTTTCCGAATCAGCCACGCCCCCCGATTTCCATCGCGTGCATGCCAGCGCCGATGCGCCACAATCCGATCGCGTGCGCCAAAATCCCGGCGCAATTCAGGGGAAATTGGCGCAAATCGGAAATATTTGGGTAACCCGTCGGGAAAGCGCGAATCAGTGCATTATACACGGGCAGAGCGTTATACACGGGCAGAGTGTTATACATGGGCAAAGCATTATAAACAGGCAGAGCGTTATACACGGGCAGAGTGTTATACACGGGCAGAGCATTATACATGGGCAGAGCCTTATACACGGGCAGAGCATTATACCCGGGCAGAGTGTTATACACGGGCAGAGCGTTATACACGGGCAGAGCATTATACACGGGCAGAGCGCTATACACGGGCAGAGTGTTATACATGGGCAGAGCATTATACACGGGCAGAGCGTTATACACGGGCAGAGTGTTATACATGGGCAGAGCATTATACACGGGCAGAGCGTTATACACGGGCAGAGCTCTATACATGGGCAGAGCATTATACACGGGTAGAGCATTATACACGGGCGGAGCATTATACACAGCCAAGAAACTTTTAGTGAAGTTTCCGTCTTTCTCAGTAAATGTTCCCCATTGGGTCTATACCTTTGATCCATCCAGGAACTGTGGTGAAGTCTTCTTCTTCTTCTTGGGATCAGCTGTGGCAGGACGGTAGGGAGACTGTAAATTATTCCGGTGGTGCAGCTCCACCCCATCCACCTGGTCACGGCCTTTGATTTTAGTCTTTGTGTTCCCCATGATAACGAAGGTCCATAGGACAATGAAACTACAGTATAAGAGGGAGACAGAATAGAAAATAAGAGACGACACGGCACAAAGAGGCGAGTGAAAGGCAGGAGGCATTGCTATAACCAAGTAAGATAAGACAACCATAAGCCTGGTGATAGGGCCATGTCCCTCATGTTCCTCATGTCCCTCATGTCCCTCATGTTCCTCATGTCCCTCATGTTCCTCATGTCCCTCATGTTCCTCATGTCCCTCATGTTCCTCATGTTCCTCATGTCCCTCATGTCCCTCATGTCCCTCATGTTCCTCATGTTCCTCATGTCCCTCATGTTCCTCATGTTCCTCATGTTCCTCATGTTCCTCATGTCCCTCATGTCCCTCATGTTCCTCATGTCCCTCTTGTCCCTCTTGTCCCTCATGTCCCTCGTGTTCCTCGTCTCCCTCATGTTCCTCATGTTCCTCATGTCCCTCATGTTCCTCATGTCCCTCTTGTCCCTCATGTCCCTCATGTTCCTCATGTTCCTCATGTCCCTCATGTTCCTCGTGTTCCTCGTGTTCCTCGTGTCCCTCATGTCCCTCATGTCCCTCATGTTCCTCGTGTTCCTCATGTCCCTCATGTCCCTCATGTTCCTCTTGTCCCTCATGTCCCTTATGTCCCTCATGTCCCTCGTGTTCCTCGTCTCCCTCATGTTCCTCATGTTCCTCATGTCCCTCATGTTCCTCATGTCCCTCTTGTCCCTCATGTCCCTCATGTTACTCATGTTCCTCATGTCCCTCATGTTCCTCGTGTTCCTCGTGTTCCTCGTGCCCCTCGTGTTCCTCATGTCCCTCATGTCCCTCATGTTCCTCTTGTCCCTCATGTCCCTCATGTTACTCATGTTCCTCATGTCCCTCATGTTCCTCGTGTTCCTCGTGTCCCTCGTGTCCCTCGTGTCCCTCGTGTTCCTCGTGTCTCTCGTGTCCCTCATGTTCCTCATGTCCCTCATGTCCCTCATGTCCCTCATGTTCCTCATGTCCCTCATGATCCTCATGTTCCTCATGTTCCTCATGTTCCTCATGTCCCTCATGTCCCTCATGTTCCTCATGTCCCTCATGTTCCTTATGTCCCTCATGTTCCTCATGTTCCTCTTGTCCCTCATGTTTCTCATGTCCCTCATGTCCCTCATGTTCCTCATGTCCCTCATGTCCCTCATGTTCCTCATGTCCCTCTTGTCCCTCTTGTCCCTCATGTCCCTCGTGTTCCTCGTCTCCCTCATGTTCCTCATGTTCCTCATGTCCCTCATGTTCCTCATGTCCCTCTTGTCCCTCATGTCCCTCATGTTACTCATGTTCCTCATGTCCCTCGTGTTCCTCGTGTTCCTCGTGTTCCTCGTGTCCCTCATGTCCCTCATGTTCCTCATGTCCCTCATGTCCCTCATGTCCCTCATGTTCCTCATGTCCCTCATGTCCCTCATGTCCCTCATGTCCCTCATGTTCCTCATGTCCCTCATGATCCTCATGTTCCTCATGTTCCTCGTGTCTCTCGTGTCTCTCGTGTCCCTCATGTCCCTCATGTCCCTCATGTCCCTCATGTCCCTCATGTTCCTCATGTCCCTCATGTTCCTCATGTCCCTCATGTCCCTCATGTCCCTCATGTCCCTCATGTTCCTCATGTCCCTCATGTTCCTCATGTCCCTCATGTCCCTCATGTTCCTCATGTTCCTCATGTTCCTCATGTCCCTCATGTCCCTCATGTCCCTCATGTCCCTCTTGTCCCTCTTGTCCCTCATGTCCCTCATGTTACTCGTGTTCCTCGTGTCCCTCGTGTTCCTCGTGTTCCTCGTGTCCCTCGTGTCCCTCGTGTCCCTCGTGTTCCTCGTGTCTCTCGTGTCCCTCATGTCCCTCATGTTCCTCATATCCCTCATGATCCTCATGTTCCTCATGTTCCTCATGTTCCTCGTGTCCCTCATGTTCCTCATGTCCCTCATGATCCTCATGTTCCTCATGTTCCTCATGTCCCTCATGTCCCTCATGTTCCTCATGTCCCTCATGTTCCTTATGTCCCTCATGTTCCTCATGTTCCTCTTGTCCCTCATGTTTCTCATGTCCCTCATGTCCCTCATGTTCCTCATGTCCCTCATGTCCCTCATGTCCCTCATGTTCCTCATGTCCCTCTTGTCCCTCTTGTCCCTCATGTCCCTCGTGTTCCTCGTCTCCCTCATGTTCCTCATGTTCCTCATGTCCCTCATGTTCCTCATGTCCCTCTTGTCCCTCATGTCCCTCATGTTACTCATGTTCCTCATGTCCCTCATGTTCCTCGTGTTCCTCGTGTTCCTCGTGTCCCTCATGTTCCTCATGTCCCTCATGTTCCTCATGTCCCTCATGTTACTCATGTTCCTCATGTTCCTCATGTCCCTCATGTTCCTCGTGTTCCTCGTGTTCCTCGTGTCCCTCATGTCCCTCATGTCCCTCGTGTTCCTCGTGTTCCTCATGTCCCTCATGTCCCTCATGTTCCTCTTGTCCCTCTTGTCCCTCTTGTCCCTCATGTCCCTCGTGTTCCTCGTCTCCCTCATGTTCCTCATGTTCCTCATGTCCCTCATGTTCCTCATGTCCCTCTTGTCCCTCATGTCCCTCATGTTACTCATGTTCCTCATGTCCCTCATGTTCCTCGTGTTCCTCGTGTTCCTCGTGTCCCTCATGTTCCTCATGTCCCTCATGTTCCTCATGTCCCTCATGTTACTCATGTTCCTCATGTTCCTCATGTCCCTCATGTTCCTCGTGTTCCTCGTGTTCCTCGTGTCCCTCATGTCCCTCATGTCCCTCATGTTCCTCGTGTTCCTCATGTCCCTCATGTCCCTCATGTTCCTCTTGTCCCTCATGTCCCTCATGTCCCTCATGTCCCTCGTGTCCCTCATGTTCCTCGTGTCCCTCGTGTCCCTCGTGTCCCTCTTGTTCCTCGTGTCTCTCGTGTCCCTCATGTTCCTCATGTCCCTCATGTCCCTCATGTCCCTCATGTTCCTCATGTCCCTCATGTCCCTCATGTCCCTCATGTTCCTCATGTCCCTCTTGTCCCTCATGTTCCTCGTGTTCCTCGTCTCCCTCATGTTCCTCATGTTCCTCATGTCCCTCATGTTCCTCATGTCCCTCTTGTCCCTCATGTCCCTCATGTTACTCATGTTCCTCATGTCCCTCATGTTCCTCGTGTTCCTCGTCTCCCTCATGTTCCTCATGTTCCTCATGTCCCTCATGTTCCTCATGTCCCTCTTGTCCCTCATGTCCCTCATGTTCCTCATGTCCCTCATGTCCCTCATGTTCCTCATGTCCCTCATGATCCTCATGTTCCTCATGTTCCTCGTGTCTCTCGTGTCTCTCGAGTCCCTCATGTTCCTCATGTCCCTCATGTCCCTCATGTCCCTCATGTTCCTCATGTCCCTCATGTCCCTCATGTTTCTCATGTCCCTCATGTCCCTCGTGTCCCTCATGTTCCTCATGTCCCTCATGTCCCTCATGTCCCTCATGTTCCTCATGTCCCTCATGTCCCTCATGTCCCTCATGTCCCTCATGTCCCTCATGTCCCTCATGTTCCTCATGTCCCTCTTGTCCCTCATGTCCCTCGTGTTCCTCGTCTCCCTCATGTTCCTCATGTTCCTCATGTCCCTCATGTTCCTCATGTCCCTCTTGTCCCTCATGTCCCTCATGTTACTCATGTTCCTCATGTCCCTCATGTTCCTCGTGTTCCTCGTGTTCCTCGTGTCCCTCATGTCCCTCATGTCCCTCATGTTCCTCGTGTTCCTCATGTCCCTCATGTCCCTCATGTTCCTCATGTCCCTCATGATCCTCATGTTCCTCATGTTCCTCGTGTCTCTCGTGTCTCTCGTGTCCCTCATGTTCCTCATGTCCCTCATGTCCCTCATGTCCCTCATGTTCCTCATGTCCCTCATGTCCCTCATGTTCCTCATGTCCCTCATGTTACTCATGTTCCTCATGTCCCTCATGTTCCTCGTGTTCCTCGTGTTCCTCGTGTTCCTCATGTCCCTCATGTCCCTCATGTCCCTCATGTCCCTCATGTTCCTCATGTCCCTCATGATCCTCATGTTCCTCATGTTCCTCGTGTCTCTCGTGTCTCTCGTGTCCCTCATGTTCCTCATGTCCCTCATGTCCCTCATGTCCCTCATGTTCCTCATGTCCCTCATGTCCCTCATGTTCCTCATGTCCCTCATGTTACTCATGTTCCTCATGTCCCTCGTGTTCCTCGTGTTCCTCGTGTCCCTCATGTCCCTCATGTCCCTCGTGTTCCTCGTGTTCCTCGTGTTCCTCATGTCCCTCATGTCCCTCATGTCCCTCATGTCCCTCATGTCCCTCATGTTCCTCATGCCCCTCATGATCCTCATGTTCCTCATGTTCCTCGTGTCTCTCGTGTCTCTCGTGTCCCTCATGTCCCTCATGTCCCTCATGTCCCTCGTGTTCCTCGTGTTCCTCGTGTCTCTCGCGTCCCTCATGTCCCTCATGTCCCTCATGTCCCTCATGTTCCTCATATCCCTCATGATCCTCATGTTCCTCATGTTCCTCATGTCCCTCTTGTCCCTTATGTTCCTCATGTCCCTCATGTTCCTCGTGTTTCTCGTGTTCCTCGTGTCCCTCGTGTCCCTCGTGTTCCTCGTGTCTCTCGTGTCCCTCATGTTCCTCATGTCCCTCATGTCCCTCATGTCCCTCATGTTCCTCATGTCCCTCATGATCCTCATGTTCCTCATGTTCCTCATGTCCCTCTTGTCCCTCCTTTTCCTCATGTCCCTCATGTTCCTCATGTTCCTCATTTCCCTCATGTCCCTCATGTCCCTCTTGTTCCTCATGTCCCTCCTGTTCCTCATGTCCCTCGTGTCCCTCCTGTTCCTCATGTCCCTCATGTCCCTCCTGTTCCTCGTGTCCCTCATAGACTGTAAGCACTTGTGTCCTCCCTTAATCCTCATAGACTGTAAGCTCTTATGTCACTCCCTCATCCTCATAGACTGTAAGCTCTTGTGTCACCCCCTCATCCTCATAGACTGTAAGCTCTTGTGTCACCCCCTCATCCTCATAGACTGTAAGCTCTTGTGTCACCCCCTCATCCTCATAGACTGTAAGCTCTTGTGTCCTCCCCCCCTCATCCTCATAGACTGTAAACTCTTGTGCCCCCCCCCCCTCATCCTCATAGACTGTAAGCTCTTGTGTCCCCCCTCATCCTCATAGACTGTAAGCTCTTGTGTCCTTACTCATCCTCATAGACTGTAAGCTTTTATGTCACTCCCTCATCCCCATAGACTGCAAGCTCTTGTGCTCCCCCCTCATCCTCATAGACTGTAAGCTCTTGTGTCTTCCCTCATCTTCATAAACTGTAAGCTCTTGTGTCTCCCCTCATCCTCATAGACTGTAAGCTCTTGAGCCCCCCCTCATCCTCATAGACTGTAAGCTCTTGTGTCCCCCCCCTCTCATCCTCATAGACTGTAAACTCTTGTGTCCCCCCCTCATCCTCATAGACTGTAAGCACTTGTGTCCTCCCTTCATCCTCATAGACTGTAAGCTCTTGCGTCCCCCCCCCCTCATCCTCATAGACTGTAAGCTCTTGTGTCCCCCCTCATCCTCATAGACTGTAAGCTCTTGTGTCACCCCCTCATCCTCATAGACTGTAAGCTCTTGTGTCACCCCCTCATTCTCATAGACTGTAAGCTCTTGTGTCACCCCCTTATTCTCATAGAATGTAAGCTGTTATGTCACCCCTCATCCTCATAGACTGTAAGCTCTTGTGTCCCCCTCATCCTCATAGACTGTAAGCTCTTGTGTCACCCCCTCATCCTCATAGACTGTAAGCTCTTGTGTCACCCCCTCATCCTCATAGACTGTAAGCTCTTGTGTCACCCCCTCATCCTCATAGACTGTAAGCTCTTGTGTCCCCCCCTCATCCTCATAGACTGTAAGCTCTTGTGTCCCCCCCTCATCCTCATAGAATGTAAGCTCTTGTGTCACCCCCTCATCCTCATAGACTGTAAGCTCTTGTGTCACCCCCTCATCCTCATAGACTGTAAGCTCTTGTGTCCCCCCCTCATCCTCATAGACTGTAAGCTCTTGTGTCACCCCCTCATCCTCATAGACTGTAAGCTCTTGTGTCCCCCCCTCATCCTCATAGACTGTAAGCTCTTGTGTCCCCCCCCTCATCCTCATAGACTGTAAGATCTTGTGTCCCCTCCTCATCCTCATAGACTGTACGTTCTTGTGTCACCCCCTCATCCTCATAGACTGTAAGTTCTTGTGTCCTCCCTCATCCTCATAGACTGTAAGCTCTTGTGTCACCCCCTCATCCTCATAGACTGTAAGCTCTTATGTCATTCCCTCATCCTCATAGACTGTTAGCTCTTGTGTCCTCCCTCATCCTCATAGACTGTAAGCTCTTGTGTCCCCCCTCATCCTCATAGTCAGTAAGCTCTTGTGTCACCCCATCATCCTCATAGACTGTAAGCTCTTGTGTGTCCTCATCCTCATAGACTGTAAGCTCTTGAGTCACCCCCTCATCCTCATAGACTGTCAGCTCTTGTGTTTAACTCCCTCATCCTCATAGACTGTAAGCTCATGGGTGTCCTTATCCGCATAGACTGTAAACTCTTGTGTCCCCCCTCATCCTCATAGACTGTAAGCTCTTGCGTCGTCCCCCTCATCCTCATAAACTGTAAGCTCTTGTGTCACCCCCTCATCCTCATAGACTGTAAGCTCTTGTGTCCCCCCTCATCCTCATAGACTGTAAGCTCTTGTGTCCTTACTCATCCTCATAGACTGTAAGCTTTTATGTCACTCCCTCATCCCCATAGACTGTAAGCTCTTGTGTCACCCCCTCATCCTCAAAGACTGTAAGATCTTGTGTCATCCCTCATCCTCATAGACTGTAAGCTCTTGTGCTCCCCCCTCATCCTCATAGACTGTAAGCTCTTGTGTCCCCCCTCATCCTCATAGACTGTAAGCTCTTGTGTCCCCCCTCATCCTCATAGACTGTAAGCTCTTGTGTCCCCCCTCATCCTCATAGACTGTAAGCTCTTGTGTCCCCCCTCATCCTCATAGACTGTAAGCTCTTGTGTCTTCCCTCATCTTCATAAACTGTAAGCTCTTGTGTCCCCCCTCATCCTCATATACTGTAAGCTCTTGTGTCTCCCCTCATCTTCATAGACTGTAAGCTCTTGAGCCCCCCTCATCCTCATAGACTGTAAGCACTTGTGTCCCCCCCTCTCATCCTCATAGACTGTAAACTCTTGTGTCCCCCCCTCATCCTCATAGACTGTAAGCACTTGTGTCCTCCCTTCATCCTCATAGACTGTAAGCTCTTGCGCCCCCCCCCCCTCATCCTCATAGACTGTAAGCTCTTGTGTCCCCCCTCATCCTCATAGACTGTATGCTCTTGTGTCACCTCCTCATCCTTATAGACTGTAAGATCTTGTGTCACCCCCTCATCCTCATAGACTGTAAGCTCTTGTGTCACCCCCTCATCCTCCTAGACTGTAAGCTCTTGTGTCACCCCCTTATCCTCATAGAATGTAAGCTGATATGTCACCCCTCATCCTCATAGACTGTAAGCTCTTGTGTCCCCCTCATCCTCATAGACTGTAAGCTCTTGTGTCACCCCCTCATCCTCATAGACTGTAAGCTCTTGTGTCACCCCCTCATCCTCATAGACTGTAAGCTCTTGTGTCACCCCCTCATCCTCATAGACTGTAAGCTCTTGTGTCCCCCCCTCATCCTCATAGACTGTAAACTCTTGTGTCCCCTCCTCATCCTCATAGACTGTACGTTCTTGTGTCACCCCCTCATCCTCATAGACTGTAAGTTCTTGTGTCCTCCCTCATCCTCATAGACTGTAAGCTCTTGTGTCACCCCCTCATCCTCATAGACTGTAAGCTCTAATGTCACTCCCTCATCCTCATAGACTGTAAGCTCTTGTGTCCCCCCTCATCCTCATAGTCAGTAAGCTCTTGTGTCACCCCATCATCCTCATAGACTGTAAGCTCTTGTGTCCCTCCTCATCCTCATAGACTGTAAGCTCTTGTGTCACCCCATCATCCTCATAGACTGTAAGCTCTTGTGTCACCTCCTCATCCTCATAGACTGTAAGCTCTTGTGGGTTTGGATGTTGCAGGGTTTGGATGTTGCAGGGTGTAGATGTTGCAGGGTGTAGATGTTGCATGGTGTAGATGTTGCAGGGTGTAGATGTTGCAGGGTGTAGATGTTGCAGGGTGTAGATGTTGCAGGGTGTAGATGTTGTAGGGTTTGGATGTTGCAGGGTGTAGATGTTGAACAGTATGGATGTTGTAGGGTTTGGATGTTGCAGGGTGTAGATGTTGCAGGGTGTAGATGTTGCAGGGTTTGGATGTTGCAGGGTGTAGATGTTGCAGGGTGTAGATGTTGCAGGATGTAGATGTTGAACAGTATGGATGTTGTAGGATTTGGATGTTGCAGGGTTTGGATGTTGCAGGGTTTGGATGTTGCAGGGTTTGGATGTTGCAGGGTGTAGGTGTTGCAGGGTGTAGATGTTGCAGGGTGTAGATGTTGCAGGGTTTGGATGTTGCAGGGTTTGGATGTTGCAGGGTTTGGATGTTGCAGGGTGTAGATGTTGCAGGGTGTAGATGTTGCAGGGTTTGGATGTTGCAGGGTTTGGATGTTGCAGGGTGTAGATGTTGCAGGGTGTAGATGTTGCAGTGTGTAGATGTTTCAGGTGTAGATGTTGCAGGGTGTAGATGTTGCAGGGTTTGAATGTTGCAGGGTTTGGATGTTGCAGGGTGTAGATGTTGCAGGGTTTGGATGTTGCAGGGTGTAGATGTTGCAGGGTTTAGATGTTGCAGGGTTTGGATGGTGCATGGTGTAGATGTTGCAGGGTTTGGATGTTGCAGGGTGTAGATGTTGCAGGGTGTAGATGTTGCAGGGTTTGGATGTTGCAGGGTTTGGATGTTGCAGGGTGTAGATGTTGCAGGGTTTGGATGTTGCAGGGTGTAGATGTTGCAGGGTTTAGATGTTGCAGGGTTTGGATGGTGCATGGTGTAGATGTTGCAGGGTTTGGATGTTACAGGGTGTAGATGTTGCAGGGTGTAGATGTTGCAGGGTTTGGATGTTGGAGGGTGTACATGTTGCAGGGTGTACATGTTGCAGGGTGTACATGTTGCAGGGTGTACATGTTGCAGGGTGTAGATGTTGCAGGGTGTGGATGTTGCAGGGTTTGGATGTTGCAGGGTTTGGATGTTGCAGGGTTTGGATGTTGCAGGGTGTAGATGTTGCAGGGTGTGGATGTTGCAGGGTGTGGATGTTGCAGGGTGTAGATGTTGCAGGGTGTAGATGTTGCAGGGTGTAGATGTTGCAGGGTTTGGATGTTGCAGGGTTTGGATCTTGCAGGGTGTAGATGTTGCAGGGTGTAGATGTTGCAGGGTGTAGATGTTGCAGGATGTAGATGTTGCAGGATGTAGATGTTGCAGGGTGTAGATGTTGCAGGGTGTAGATGTTGCAGGGTGTAGATGTTGCAGGGTTTGGATGTTGCAGGGTGTAGATGTTGCAGGGTGTAGATGTTGCAGGGTGTAGATGTTGCAGGGTTTGGATGTTGCTGGGTGTAGATGTTGCAGGGTGTAGATGTTTCAGGTGTAGATGTTTCAGGTGTAGATGTTGCAGGCTGTAGATGTTGCAGGGTTTGAATGTTGCAGGGTTTGGATGTTGCAGGGTGTAGATGTTGCAGGGTTTGGATGTTGCAGGGTGTAGATGTTGCAGGGTGTAGATGTTGCAGGGTGTAGATGTTGCAGGGTGTAGATGTTGCAGGGTGTAGATGTTGCAGGGTTTGGATGTTGCAGGGTGTAGATGTTGCAAGGTTTGGATGTTGCAGGGTTTGGATGTTGCAGCGTTTTGATGTTGCAAGGTTTGGATGTTGCAGGGTTTGGATGTTGCAGGGTGTAGATGTTGCAGGGTGTAGATGTTGCAGGGTGTAGATGTTTCAGGTGTAGATGTTGCATGCTGTAGATGTTGCAGGGTTTGAATGTTGCAGGGTTTGGATGTTGCAGGGTGTAGATGTTGCAGGGTGTAGATGTTGCAGGGTTTGGATGTTGCAGGGTGTAGATGTTGCAGGGTGTAGGTGTTGCAGGGTGTAGATGTTGGCGGGTGTAGATGTTGCAGGGTTTGCATGTTGCAGGGTTTGGATGTTGCAAGGTTTGGATGTTGCAGGGTTTGGATGTTGCAGCGTTTGTATGTTGCAGGGTTTGTATGTTGCAGGGTGTAGATGTTGCAGGGTGTAGATGTTGCAGGGTGTAGATATTGCAGGGTGTAGATGTTGCAGGGTGTAGATGTTTCAGGTGTAGATGTTGCAGGCTGTAGATGTTGCAGGGTTTGAATGTTGCAGGGTTTGGATGTTGCAGGGTTTGGATGTTGCAGGGTGTGGATGTTCCAGGGTGTAGATGTTGCATGGTGTAGATGTTGCAGGGTTTGGATGTTGCAGGGTTTGGATGTTGCAGGATGTAGATGTTGCAGGGTGTGGATGTTGCAGGGTGTAGATGTTGCAGGGTTTTGATGTTGCAGGGTGTAGATGTTGCATGGTGTAGATGTTGCAGGGTTTGAATGTTGCAGGGTTTGGATGTTGCAGGGTGTAGATGTTGCAGGGTGTAGATGTTGCAGGGTGTAGATGTTGCAGGGTGTAGATGTTGGAGGGTGTAGATGTTGCAGGGTTTGGATGTTGCAGGGTGTAGATGTTGCAAGGTTTGGATGTTGCAGGGTCTGGATGTTGCAGCGTTTGGATGTTGCAGGGTTTGGATGTTGCAGGGTTTGGATGTTGCAGGGTTTGGATGTTGCAGGGTTTGGATGTTGCAGGGTGTAGATGTTGCAGGGTGCAGATGTTTTAGGGTTTGGATGTTGCAGGGTGTAGATGTTGCAGGGTTTGAATGTTGCAGGGTGTACATGTTGCAGGGTTTAGATGTTGCAGGGTTTGGATGGTGCATGGTGTAGATGTTGCAGGGTGTAGATGTTGCAGGGTGTAGATGTTGCAGGGTGTGGATGTTGCAGGGTGTTGATGTTGCAGGGTGTGGATGTTGCAGGGTGTAGATGTTGCAGGGTGTAGATGTTGGAGGGTGTAGATGTTGCAGGGTTTGGATGTTGTAGGGTGTAGATGTTGCAGGGTGTAGATGTTGCAGGGTGTAGATGTTGTAGGGTTTGGATGTTGCAGGGTGTAGATGTTGCAGGGTGTAGATGTTGCAGGGTGTAGATGTTGCAGGGTTTGGATGTTGCGGGGTGTAGATGTTGTAGGGTTTGGATGTTGCAGGGTGTAGATGTTGCAGGGTGTAGATGTTACAGGGTTTGGATGTTGCAGGGTGTAGATGTTCCAGGGTGTAGATGTTGCAGGGTGTAGATGTTGGAGGGTGTAGATGTTGCAGGGTTTGGATGTTTCAGGGTGTAGATGTTGCAGGGTGTAGATGTTGCAGGGTGTAGATGTTGCAGGGTGTAGATGTTGTAGGGTTTGGATGTTGCAGGGTGTAGATGTTGCGGGGTGTAGATGTTGCAGGGTTTGGATGTTGCAGGGTGTGGATGTTGCAGGGTGTAGATGTTGCGGGGTGTAGATGTTGCAGGGTTTGGATGTTGCAGGGTGTAGATGTTGCAGGGTGTAGATGTTGCAGGGTTTGGATGTTGCAGGGTGTAGATGTTGCAGGGTGTAGATGTTGCAGGGTTTGGATATTGCAGGGTGTAGATGTTGCAGGGTGTGGATGTTGTAGGGTTTGAATGTTGTAGGGTTTGGATGTTGCAGGGTGTAGATGTTGCAGGGTGTAGATGTTGCGGGGTGTAGATGTTGCAGGGTTTGGATGTTGCAGGGTGTAGATGTTGCAGGGTTTGGATGTTGCAGGGTGTAGATGTTGCAGGGTGTAGATGTTGCAGGGTTTGGATGTTGCAGGGTGTAGATGTTGCAGGGTTTGGATGTTGCAGGGTGTAGATGTTGCAGGGTGTAGATGTTGCAGGGTTTGGATGTTGCAGGGTGTAGATGTTGCAGGTTGTAGATGTTGCAGGGTGTAGATGTTGTAGGGTTTGGATGTTGCAGGGTTTGGATGTTGCAGGGTGTAGATGTTGTAGGGTGTAGATGTTGCAGGGTGTAGATGTTGCAGGGTGTAGATGTTGCAGGGTGTAGATGTTGTAGGGTTTGGATGTTGCAGGGTGTAGATGTTGCAAGGTTTGGATGTTGCAGGGTCTGGATGTTGCAGCGTTTGGATGTTGCAGGGTTTGGATGTTGCAGGGTTTGGATGTTGCAGGGTTTGGATGTTGCAGGGTGTAGATGTTGCAGGGTGCAGATGTTTTAGGGTTTGGATGTTGCAGGGTGTAGATGTTGCAGGGTTTGAATGTTGCAGGGTGTACATGTTGCAGGGTTTAGATGTTGCAGGGTTTGGATGGTGCATGGTGTAGATGTTGCAGGGTGTAGATGTTGCAGGGTGTAGATGTTGCAGGGTGTGGATGTTGCAGGGTGTTGATGTTGCAGGGTGTGGATGTTGCAGGGTGTAGATGTTGCAGGGTGTAGATGTTGGAGGGTGTAGATGTTGCAGGGTTTGGATGTTGTAGGGTGTAGATGTTGCAGGGTGTAGATGTTGCAGGGTGTAGATGTTGTAGGGTTTGGATGTTGCAGGGTGTAGATGTTGCAGGGTGTAGATGTTGCAGGGTTTGGATGTTGCGGGGTGTAGATGTTGTAGGGTTTGGATGTTGCAGGGTGTAGATGTTGCAGGGTGTAGATGTTACAGGGTTTGGATGTTGCAGGGTGTAGATGTTCCAGGGTGTAGATGTTGCAGGGTGTAGATGTTGGAGGGTGTAGATGTTGCAGGGTTTGGATGTTTCAGGGTGTAGATGTTGCAGGGTGTAGATGTTGCAGGGTGTAGATGTTGCAGGGTGTAGATGTTGTAGGGTTTGGATGTTGCAGGGTGTAGATGTTGCGGGGTGTAGATGTTGCAGGGTTTGGATGTTGCAGGGTGTGGATGTTGCAGGGTGTAGATGTTGCGGGGTGTAGATGTTGCAGGGTTTGGATGTTGCAGGGTGTAGATGTTGCAGGGTGTAGATGTTGCAGGGTTTGGATGTTGCAGGGTGTAGATGTTACAGGGTGTAGATGTTGCAGGGTTTGGATATTGCAGGGTGTAGATGTTGCAGGGTGTGGATGTTGCAGGGTTTGAATGTTGTAGGGTTTGGATGTTGCAGGGTGTAGATGTTGCAGGGTGTAGATGTTGCGGGGTGTAGATGTTGCAGGGTTTGGATGTTGCAGGGTGTAGATGTTGCAGGGTTTGGATGTTGCAGGGTGTAGATGTTGCATGGTGTAGATGTTGCAGGGTTTGGATGTTGCAGGGTGTAGATGTTGCAGGGTTTGGATGTTGCAGGGTGTAGATGTTGCAGGGTGTAGATGTTGCAGGGTTTGGATGTTGCAGGGTGTAGATGTTGCAGGTTGTAGATGTTGCAGGGTGTAGATGTTGTAGGGTTTGGATGTTGCAGGGTTTGGATGTTGCAGGGTGTAGATGTTGTAGGGTGTAGATGTTGCAGGGTGTAGATGTTGCAGGGTGTAGATGTTGCAGGGTGTAGATGTTGCAGGGTTTGGATGTTGCAGGGTGTAGATGTTGTAGGGTTTGGATGTTGCAGGGTGTAGATGTTGCAAGGTTTGGATGTTGCAGGGTTTGGATGTTGCAGGGTTTGGATGTTGCAGGGTTTGGATGTTGCAGGGTTCCTGCCTTGATTGCTCCTCTCCAGACTCCATGATCTGTTATATATCTGACCCTTTAGCTTCAGGTGTGGGTGTTCAGACTACACAGCGGGAGCAGAAGCTAGAAAAGCTGGGTGAGCCTGAAAAGCTGGGTGAGAGCCATTGCTGGACTATTCCTTATGTACTGTTACCCTGAGTCTAAGGACTTTATATCTAAGTTTTATACTGAAGAAGCTTCCTGGGTTCCTGTTGGACGATGTTAGATAAATCTTTGGACAATCCTGCCCGGAAGTGAATTTGTGCCGGAGAACAAGTCCATCTGAAGGTTCCCACAATATATATATATATATATACACACCTACATATGTGCCCAGCGCTTCCCTTACACCTGATGTCAGGACATGAGGAGGAACTTATGTTCCAAGAGGATTGAAGAGGTGGATTTAGAAATTGATGGATTATTAATACTAATATTTGGATGAAAAGACCTACTAATACTACTACTTCTAATACTACAACTACTGCTTATACTACTAATACTACAACTACTGCTTATACTACATATACTACTGCTTATACTACTAATACTACAACTACTGCTTATACTACTAATACTACAACTACTGCTTATACTACATATACTACTGCTTATACTACTAATACTACAACTACTGCTTATACTACTAATACTACAACTACTGCTTATACTACATATACTACTGCTTATACTACTAATACTACAACTACTGCTTATACTACATATACTACTGCTTATACTACTAATACTACAACTACTGCTTATACTACATATACTACTGCTTATACTACTAATACTACAACTACTGCTTATACTACTAATACTATAACTACTGCTTATACTACTAATACTACAACTAATACTACTGCTTATACTACAACTACTGCTTATACTACTAATACTACAACTACTGCTTATACTACTAATACTACAACTACTGCTTATACTACTAATACTACAACTACTGCTTATACTACATATACTACTGCTTATACTACTAATACTACAACTACTGCTTATACTACATATACTACTGCTTATACTACTAATACTACAACTACTGCTTATACTACTAATACTACAACTACTGCTTATACTACATATACTACTGCTTATACTACTAATACTACAACTACTGCTTATACTACATATACTACTGCTTATACTACTAATACTACAACTACTGCTTATACTACATATACTACTGCTTATACTACTAATACTACAACTACTGCTTATACTACTAATACTATAACTACTGCTTATACTACATATACTACTGCTTATACTACAACTACTGCTTATACTACTAATACTACAACTACTGCTTATACTACTAATACTACAACTACTGCTTATACTACTAATACTACAACTACTGCTTATACTACTAATACTACAACTACTGCTTATACTACATATACTACTGCTTATACTACTAATACTACAACTACTGCTTATACTACATATACTACTGCTTATACTACTAATACTACAACTACTGCTTATACTACTAATACTACAACTACTGCTTATACTACATATACTACTGCTTATACTACTAATACTACAACTACTGCTTATACTACATATACTACTGCTTATACTACTAATACTACAACTACTGCTTATACTACATATACTACTGCTTATACTACTAATACTACAACTACTGCTTATACTACATATACTACTGCTTATACTACTAATACTACAACTACTGCTTATACTACTAATACTATAACTACTGCTTATACTACTAATACTACAACTACTGCTTATACTACTAATACTACAACTACTGCTTATACTACTAATACTACAACTACTGCTTATACTACATATACTACTGCTTATACTACTAATACTACAACTACTGCTTATACTACAACTACTGCTTATACTACTAATACTACAACTACTGCTTATACTACTAATACTACAACTACTGATTATACTACTTCTAGTAATGCTATTAATACCACTGCTTATACTACTACTACTTATACTAATAATACTACTACTAATATTGCCTATACTGCTACTACTGCTGCTTATACTACTACTTATACTACTGCTAATAATGCTACTACTTATACTACTGCTACTTCAACTGCTTATACTACTTCTAATGCTACTAATACTACTACTACTTCTGCTTATATTACTAAGGCTACTACTAATACTACTGTGTATACTACTGCTCCTAATTCTACTACTGCTTATATTACTACTAATGCTACTAATACTACTGCTTACACTACTTCTAATGCTACTAATACTACTACTGCTTATACTACTACTACTAATACTACTGCTTATACTACGGCTCCTAATACTACTGCTTATATTACTAATAATGCTACTAATACTACTGCTTATACTACTAATACTACTGCTACTAATACTACTGCTTATACTACTGCTACTACTACTGCTTATACTACTACAACTGTTTATACTGCTACTAATACTACTAATGCTACTGCTTATACTACTGCTCCTAATTCTACTACTGCTTATATTACTACTAATGCTACTAATACTACTGCTTACACTACTTCTAATGCTACTAATACTACTACTGCTTATACTAATACTACTAATACTACTGCTTATGCTACGGCTCCTAATACTACTACTGCTTATATTACTACTAATACTACTGCTTATACTACTGCTTATACTACTACAACTGTTTATACTGCTACTAATACTACTAATGCTACTAATACTACTACTAATGATACTAATAGTACTGCTTGTACTACAAGTGCTTATACTACTGCCTATACTGCTTCTACTACTGCTTATACTACTACAACTGCTTATACTGCTACTAATACTACTACTGCTTATATTACTACTGCTACTAATACTACTACTGCTGTTTTTTATACTACTACTGCTACTTGTACTACTGATACTACTGCTGCTTATACTGCTAATGCTACTTATTCTACTACTACTGCTATTACAGCTACTTGTACTACAACTACTACTAATACTATTCATACTACTGCTACTAATACTACTACCACTACTAATACTACTACCACTACTAATACTACTGCTACTAATACTACTGCTACTAATACTACTACCACTACTAATACTACTACCACTACTAATACTACTGCTACTAATACTACTACCACTACTAATACTACTACTACTAATACTACAACTGCTACTTATACTACTACTAATACTACTACTAATACTTCAAAGGCTACTAATACTACTACTATGTCACATAACAAAAATAATAAAATATTGGGGGGCATAATTGTTTACAGTCAGCCCCCAAGTAGTGTCCCAGGATCAATGAGATATCCAGTCTCCTAACACCAACTGTGCTGTGTATCTAATCCTCTCCTTTGTGATACAGTCTGCTGAGCCATGTATCTAATCCTCTCCTGTGTGATACTGTGTGCTGAGCTGTGTAACTAATCCTCTCCTTTGTGATACAGTCTGCTGAGCCATGTATCTAATCCACTCCTGTGTGATACAGTCTGCTGAGCTGTGTATCTAATCCTCTCCTTTGTGATACAGTCTGCTGAGCCATGTATCTAATCCACTCCTGTGTGATACAGTCTGCTGAGCTGTGTATCTAATCCTCTCCTGTGTGATACTGTCTGCTGAGCTGTGTATCTAATCCTATCCTGTGTGATACTGTCTGCTGAGATGTGTATCTAATCCTATCCTGTGTGGTACTGTCTGCTGAGCTGTGTATCTAATCCTCTCCTGTGTGATACTGCCTGCTGAGCTGTGTATCTAATCCTCTCCTGTGTTATACAGTCTGCTGAGCTGTGTATCTAATCCTCTCCTGTGTGATACTGTCTGCTGAGCTGTGTATCTAATCCCGTCCTGTGCAATACTGTCTGCTGAGCTGTGTATCTAATCCTCTCCTGTGTGATACTGTCTGCTGAGCTGTGTATCTAATCCTCTCCTGTGTGATACTGCCTGCTGAGCTGTGTATCTAATCCTATCCTGTGTGATACTGTCTCCTGAGCTGTGTATCTAATCCTACACTGTGTGATACAGTCTGCGGAGCTGTGTATCTAATCCTCTCCTGTGTGATACAGTCTGCTGAGTTGTGTATCTAATCCTCTCCTGTGTGATACTGTCTCCTGAGCTGTGTATCTAATCCTACACTGTGTGATACAGTCTGCGGAGCTGTGTATCTAATCCTCTCCTGTGTGATACTGTCTGCTGAGCGGTGTATCTAATCCTCTCCTGTGTGATACCCCCTGATGAGCTGTGTATCTAATCTTATCCTATGTGATACCCCCTGCTGAGCTGTGTATCTAATCCTCTCCTGTGTGATACAGTCTGCAGAGCTGTGTATCTAATCCTCTCCTGTGTGATACAGTCTGCGGAGCTGTGTATCTAATCCTATCCTGTGTGATACAGTCTGCGGAGCTGTGTATCTAATCCTGTGTGATACCCCCTGCTGAGCTGTGTATTTAATCCTCTCTGGTGTGATACAGTCTCCTGAGCTGAGTATCTAATCCTCTCCTGTGTGATACATGATCAATGAGATATCCAGTCTCCTAACACCAACTGTGCTGTGTATCTAATCCTCTCCTTTGTGATACAGTCTGCTGAGCCATGTATCTAATCCTCTCCTGTGTGATACTGTCTGCTGAGCTGTGTAACTAATCCTCTCCTTTGTGATACAGTCTGCTGAGCCATGTATCTAATCCACTCCTGTGTGATACAGTCTGCTGAGCTGTGTATCTAATCCTCTCCTTTGTGATACAGTCTGCTGAGCCATGTATCTAATCCACTCCTGTGTGATACAGTCTGCTGAGCTGTGTATCTAATCCTCTCCTGTGTGATACTGTCTGCTGAGCTGTGTATCTAATCCTATCCTGTGTGATACTGTCTGCTGAGATGTGTATCTAATCCTATCCTGTGTGGTACTGTCTGCTGAGCTGTGTATCTAATCCTCTCCTGTGTGATACTGCCTGCTGAGCTGTGTATCTAATCCTCTCCTGTGTTATACAGTCTGCTGAGCTGTGTATCTAATCCTCTCCTGTGTTATACAGTCTGCTGAGCTGTGTATCTAATCCCGTCCTGTGCAATACTGTCTGCTGAGCTGTGTATCTAATCCTCTCCTGTGTGATACTGTCTGCTGAGCTGTGTATCTAATCCTCTCCTGTGTGATACTGCCTGCTGAGCTGTGTATCTAATCCTATCCTGTGTGATACTGTCTCCTGAGCTGTGTATCTAATCCTACACTGTGTGCTCCTGTCTGCTGAGCTGTGTATCTAATCCTCTCCTGTGTGATACAGTCTGCTGAGCTGTGTATCTAATCCTCTCCTGTGTGATACAGTCTGCTGAGTTGTGTATCTAATCCTCTCCTGTGTGATACTGTCTGCTGAGCTGTGTATCTAATCCTCTCCTGTGTGATACAGTCTGCTGAGCTGTGTATCTAATCCTCTCCTGTGTGATACAGTCTGCTGAGTTGTGTATCTAATCCTCTCCTGTGTGATACTGTCTCCTGAGCTGTGTATCTAATCCTACACTGTGTGATACAGTCTGCGGAGCTGTGTATCTAATCCTCTCCTGTGTGATACTGTCTGCTGAGCGGTGTATCTAATCCTCTCCTGTGTGATACCCCCTGATGAGCTGTGTATCTAATCTTATCCTATGTGATACCCCCTGCTGAGCTGTGTATCTAATCCTCTCCTGTGTGATACAGTCTGCAGAGCTGTGTATCTAATCCTCTCCTGTGTGATACAGTCTGCGGAGCTGTGTATCTAATCCTATCCTGTGTGATACAGTCTGCGGAGCTGTGTATCTAATCCTGTGTGATACCCCCTGCTGAGCTGTGTATTTAATCCTCTCTGGTGTGATACAGTCTCCTGAGCTGAGTATCTAATCCTCTCCTGTGTGATACATGATCAATGAGATATCCAGTCTCCTAACACCAACTGTGCTGTGTATCTAATCCTCTCCTTTGTGATACAGTCTGCTGAGCCATGTATCTAATCCACTCCTGTGTGATACAGTCTGCTGAGCTGTGTATCTAATCCTCTCCTGTGTGGTACTGTCTGCTGAGCTGTGTATTTAATCCTCTCTGGTGTGATACAGTCTCCTGAGCTGAGTATCTAATCCTCTCCTGTGTGATACATGATCAATGAGATATCCAGTCTCCTAACACCAACTGTGCTGTGTATCTAATCCTCTCCTTTGTGATACAGTCTGCTGAGCCATGTATCTAATCCACTCCTGTGTGATACAGTCTGCTGAGCTGTGTATCTAATCCTCTCCTGTGTGGTACTGTCTGCTGAGCTGTGTATCTAATCCTCTCCTGTGTGATACTGCCTGCTGAGCTGAGTATCTAATCCTGTGTGATACATGTAGGGGGCAGTGCTCCCTCCTCACCTGGTGTCAGGGTCTCAGTGCGGCGCCCGGCAGCTCTGCAGGTGTCATTGTGCTGTCATGTTTCTGGATTGTTGTACTTCGTGTCAGTGTAACAGCAGAGCCGCTGCCTTCTATTCATCAGTAACTAAGGAGTCGCGTTACAGCGAGGAACAAAAGCCCCTCCAGGCGACACCTCAACGTCCCCTCATACATCACCCGCCGCCTCCACACCCTGCGCCAGACCTGTACACAGAGCTGACCAGAGGGGGAGCCGCAGTACCCAGAGCTGACCGGAGGGGGCGCCACAGTGCACAGAGCTGACCAGAGGGGGAGCCGTAGTACCCAGAGCTGACCAGAGGGGGCGCCACAGTGCACAGAGCTGACCAGAAGGGGGCCGTACCCAGAGCTGACCAGAAGGGGGAGCCGCAGTACCCAGAGCTGACCGGAGGGGGCACCGCAGTACCCAGAGCTGACCAGAAGGGGGCCATACCCAGAGCTGACCGGAGGGGGCGCCGCAGTGCACAAAGCTGACCGGAGGGGATGCCGCAGATCACAGAGCTGACCAGAGGGGGAGCCGCAGTACCCAGAGCTGACAAGAGGGGGCGCCGCAGTACACGGAGCTGACCGGAGGGGGCGCCGCTGTACCCGGAGCTGACCAGAGGGGGCACCGCAGTACACAGAGCTGACCGGAGGGGGCGCCGCAGATCAGAGCTGACAAGAGGGGGCGCCGCAGTACACGGAGCTGACCGGAGGGGGCGCCGCTGTACACGGAGCTGACCAGAGGGGGCACCGCAGTACACAGAGCTGACCGGAGGGGGCGCCGCAGATCACAGAGCTGACAAGAGGGGGCGCCGCAGTACACGGAGCTGACCAGAGGGGACACCGCAGTACACGGAGCTGACCAGAGGGGGCGCCGCAGTACACGGAGCTGACCAGAGAGGGCGCCGCCGTACACTGAGCTGACCGGAGGGGGTGCCGCCGTGCACAGTGCTGACCGAAGGGGGCGCCTCAGTGCACAGAGCTGACCAGAGGGGGCGCCGCTGTACACAGAGCTGACCGGAGGGGGCGCCGCTGTACACAGAGCTGACCGGAGGGGGCGCCGCTGTACACAGAGCTGACCAGAGGGGGCGCCGCTGTACACAGAGCTGACCGGAAGGGGGCGCCGCTGTACACGGAGCTGACCAGAGGGGGCACCGCAGTACACAGAGCTGACCGGAGGGGGCGCCGCAGTACACGGAGCTGACCAGAGGGGGCGCTGCAGTACACGGAGCTGACCAGAGGGGGCACCGCAGTACACGGAGCTGACCAGAGGGGGCGCCGCAGTACACGGAGCTGACCAGAGAGGGCGCCGCCGTACACTGAGCTGACCGGAGGGGGTGCCGCCGTGCACAGAGCTGACCGAAGGGGGCGCCTCAGTGCACAGAGCTGACCAGAGGAGGTGCCGCTGTACATAGAGCTGACCGGAGGGGGCGCCGCAGTACACGTTGCTGACCAGAGGGGGCGCCGCCGTACCCAGAGCTGACCAGAGGGACCTCCAGTGCACCTCCACTGTGACGTTGTGCCGCCATACTACATGCCAGCCTCTTAGCGCACCTCCACTGTGACGTTGTGCCGCCATACTACATGCCAGCCTCCCAGGGCACCTCCACTATGGCGTTGTGCCGCCATACTACATGCTAGCCTCATAGCGCACATCCACTGCGGTGTTGTGCCGTCATTCTACATGCCAGCCTCCCAGGGCACCTCCACTGTGACGTTGTGCCGCCATACTACATGCCAGCCTCCTAGCGCACCACCAATGTGGCGTTGTGCCACCATACTACACGCCAGCCTCCTAGCGCACCTCCACTGTGGCGTTGTGCTGCCATACTACATGTAAGCCTCCAAGCGCACCTCCACTGTGGCGTTGTGCCGCCATACTACATGCCAGCCTCCTAGCGCACCACCACTGCGGCGTTGTGCCACCATACTACATGCCAGCCTCCAAGTGGACCTCCACTGTTGTGTTGTGCCGCCATACTACATGCCTGCCTCCTAGCACACCTCCACTCCGGCGTTGTGCCACAATACTACATGCCAGCCTCACAGGACACCTCAACGGCGGCGTTGTGCCGGCATACTACATGCCAGCCTCCTAGCGCACCTCCATTGCGGCATTGTTCCGCCATACTACATGCCAGCCTCCTAACGCACATCCACTGCGGCGTTGTGCCGCCATACTACATGGCAGTCTCCCAGCGTACCTCCACTGCAGCGTTGTGCCACCATGCAACATGCCAGTCTCCTAGCGCACTTCCACTGCGGCATTGTGCCACAATACTACATGCCAGCCTCACAGGACACCTCAATGGCGGCGTTGTGCCGCCATACTACATGTCAGCCTCCCAGCGCACCACGCCGTGGCGTTGTGCCGCCATACTACATGCCAGCCTCACAGGACACCTCAACAGCGGCGTTGTGCCATCATACTACATGTCAGCCTCCTAGCGCATCTCCTCTGCGGCATTGTGCCACCATAGTACATGCCAGCCTCCTAGCTCACCTCCACTGCGGTGTTGTGACGCCATACCACATGCCAGCCTCCCATCGCACATCCTCTGCGGTGTTGTGAAGCCATACTACATGCCAGCCTCCTAGCGCACCTCCACTGTGGCGTTGTGCCACCATAGTACATGCCAGCCTCCTAGCGCACCTCCACTGCGGCGTTGTGCCGTCATACTACATGCCAGCCTCCCATCGCACATCCTCTGCGGTGTTGTGAAGCCATACTACATGCCAGCCTCCTAGCGCACCTCCACTGTGGCGTTGTGCCGTCATACTACATGCCAGCCTCCTAGCGCACCTCCACTGCGGCGTTGTGCCGTCATACTACATGCCAGCCTCCTAGCGCATCTCCTCTGCGGCATTGTGCCACCATAGTACATGCCAGCCTCCTAGCTCACCTCCACTGCGGTGTTGTGACGCCATACCACATGCCAGCCTCCCATCGCACATCCTCTGCGGTGTTGTGAAGCCATACTACATGCCAGCCTCCTAGCGCACCTCCACTGTGGCGTTGTGCCGTCATACTACATGCCAGCCTCCTAGCGCACCTCCACTGCGGCGTTGTGCCGTCATACCACATGCCAGCCTCCTAGCGCACCTCCACCGCCGCGTTGTTCTGGCATACAACATACCAGGCTCCCAGGGCACCTCCTCTGCGGCATCGTGCCGCCATAGTACCTTCCAGCCTCCTAGCGCACCTCCACTTTGGCGTTGTGCCGTCATACCGTCATACTCCATGCCAGCCTCCTAGCACATCTCCACTGCGGTGTTGTGCCGCCATAGTACATGCCAGCCTCCTAGCGCACCTCCACTGCGGCGTTGTGCCGTCATACTACATGCCAGCCTCCTAGCGCACCTCCACCGCCGCGTTGTTCTGGCATACAACATACCAGGCTCCCAGGGCACCTCCTCTGCGGCATCGTGCCGCCATAGTACCTTCCAGCCTCCTAGCGCACCTCCACTTTGGCGTTGTGCCGTCATACCGTCATACTCCATGCCAGCCTCCTAGCACATCTCCACTGCGGCGTTGTGCCGCCATAGTACCTGCCAGCCTCCTAGCGCACCTCCACTGCGGCGTTGTGCCGTCATACTACATGCCAGCCTCCTAGCGCACCTCCACCGCCGCGTTGTTCTGGCATACAACATACCAGGCTCCCAGGGCACCTCCTCTGCGGCATCGTGCCGCCATAGTACCTTCCAGCCTCCTAGCGCACCTCCACTTTGGCGTTGTGCTGTCATACCGTCATACTCCATGCCAGCCTCCTAGCACACATCCACTTCGGCGTTGTGCCGCCATAGTACCTTCCAGCCTCCTAGCACACATCCACTGCGGTGTTGTGCCGCCATAGTACATGCCAGCCTCCCAGCTTTGCTTGTGCTGCTTTGCACCTGAATTTCTTCAGTAAATAAGGAAAGGGTTCCCTTCAGCCCCTGAGTCTCTGGACTTATTGCCCATGGGGGACGCTGCGCCATATTGCACCCTCCAGAGAGCAGCAGCATGTGGTGACACAAGACAGAGCCTAGCAAAACCAACACAGCTTTAGGTCATCCAATGACTGCGGCACCCGCACACCTCTACATGGAAAGGAAGGGAACAGTAAACCATTGAGGTTGAAGATCCATCCTGTGTGTATGACCACTGCACCCACCAGTGCCCCCTATATCCATCCTGTGTGTATGACCACTGCACCCACCAGTGCCCCCTATATCCATCCTGTGTGTATGACCACTGCACCCACCAGTGCCCCCTATATCCATCCTGTGTGTATGACCACTGCACCCACCAGTGCCCCCTATATCCATCCTGTGTGTATGACCACTGCACCCACCAGTGCCCCCTATATCCATCCTGTGTGTATGACCCCTAAACCCATTAGTGCCCCCTATATCCATCCTGTGTGTATGACCACTGCACCCACCAGTGCCCCCTATATCCATCCTGTGTGTATGACCAGTGCCCCCACCAGTGCCCCCTATATCCATCCTGTGTGTATGACCACTGCACCCACCAGTGCCCCCTATATCCATCCTGTGTGTATGACCACTGCACCCACCAGTGCCCCCTATATCCATCCTGTGTGTATGACCACTGCACCCACCAGTGCCCCCTATATCCATCCTGTGTGTATGACCACTGCACCCACCAGTGCCCCCTATATCCATCCTGTGTGTATGACCACTGCACCCACCAGTGCCCCCTATATCCATCCTGTGTGTATGACCACTGCACCCACCAGTGCCCCCTATATCCATCCTGTGTGTATGACCCCTAAACCCATTAGTGCCCCCTATATCCATCCTGTGTGTATGACCACTGCACCCACCAGTGCCCCCTATATCCATCCTGTGTGTATGACCAGTGCCCCCACCAGTGCCCCCTATATCCATCCTGTGTGTATGACCACTGCACCCACCAGTGCCCCCTATATCCATCCTGTGTGTATGACCCCTAAACCCATTAGTGCCCCCTATATCCATCCTGTGTGTATGACCACTGCACCCACCAGTGCCCCCTATATCCATCCTGTGTGTATGACCACTGCACCCACCAGTGCCCCCTATATCCATCCTGTGTGTATGACCACTGCACCCACCAGTGCCCCCTATATCCATCCTGTGTGTATGACCAGTGCACCCACCAGTGCCCCCTATATCCATCCTGTGTGTATGACCACTGCACCCACCAGTGCCCCCTATATCCATCCTGTGTGTATGACCACTGCACTCACCAGTGCCCCCTATATCCATCCTGTGTGTATGACCACTGCACCCACCAGTGCCCCCTATATCCATCCTGTGTGTATGACCAGTGCACCCACCAGTGCCCCCTATATCCATCCTGTGTGTATGACCACTGCACCCACCAGTGCCCCCTATATCCATCCTGTGTGTATGACCACTGCACCCACCAGTGCCCCCTATATCCATCCTGTGTGTATGACCAGTGCACCCACCAGTGCCCCCTATATCCATCCTGTGTGTATGACCACTGCACCCACCAGTGCCCCCTATATCCATCCTGTGTGTATGACCACTGCACCCACCAGTGCCCCCTATATTCATCCTGTGTGTATGACCACTGCACCCACCAGTGCCCCCTATATCCATCCTGTGTGTATGACCACTGCACCCACCAGTGCCCCCTATATCCATCCTGTGTGTATGACCACTGCACCCACCAGTGCCCCCTATATCCATCCTGTGTGTATGACCAGTGCACCCACCAGTGCTCCTATATCCATCCTGTGTGTATGACCAGTGCACCCACCAGTGCCCCCTATATCCATCCTGTGTGTATGACCAGTGCACCCACCAGTGCCCCCTATATCCATCCTGTGTGTATGACCACTGCACCCACCAGTGCCCCCTATATCCATCCTGTGTGTATGACCACTGCACCCACCAGTGCCTGCTATATCCATCCTGTGTGTATGACCACTGCACCCACCAGTGCCCCCTATATCCATCCTGTGTGTATGACCAGTGCACCCACCAGTGCCCCCTATATCCATCCTGTGTGTATGACCACTGCACCCACCAGTGCCCCCTATATCCATCCTGTGTGTATGACCAGTGCCCCCTATATCCATCCTGTGTGTATGACCACTGCACCCTCCAGTGCCCCCTATATCCATCCTGTGTGTATGACCACTGCACCCACCAGTGCCCCCTATATCCATCCTGTGTGTATGACCACTGCACCCACCAGTGCCCCCTATATCCATCCTGTGTGTATGACCACTGCACCCACCAGTGCCCCCTATATCCATCCTGTGTGTATGACCCCTAAACCCACCAGTGCCTCCTATATCCATCCTGTGTGTATGACCACTGCACCCACCAGTGCCCCCTATATCCATCCTGTGTGTATGACCACTGCACCCACCAGTGCCCCCTATATCCATCCTGTGTGTATGACCAGTGCCCCCACCAGTGCCCCCTATATCCATCCTGTGTGTATGACCACTGCACCCACCAGTGCCCCCTATATCCATCCTGTGTGTATGACCACTGCACCCACCAGTGCCCCCTATATCCATCCTGTGTGTATGACCCCTAAACCCACCAGTGCCCCCTATATCCATCCTGTGTGTATGACCCCTAAACCCACCAGTGCCCCCTATATCCATCCTGTGTGTATGACCACTGCACCCACCAGTGCCCCCTATATCCATCCTGTGTGTATGACCACTGCACCCACCAGTGCCCCCTATATCCATCCTGTGTGTATGGCCACTGCACCCAACAGTGCCCCCTATATCCATCCTGTGTGTATGACCACTGCACCCACCAGTGCCCCCTATATCCATCCTGTGTGTATGACCAGTGCACCCACCAGTGCCCCCTATATCCATCCTGTGTGTACGACCAGTGCACTCACCAGTGTCCCCTATATCCATCCTGTGTGTATGACCCCTAAACCCACCAGTGCCCCCTATATCCATCCTGTGTGTATGACCACTGCACCCACCAGTGCCCCCTATATCCATCCTGTGTGTATGACCACTGCACCCACCAGTGCCCCCTATATCCATCCTGTGTGTATGACCACTGCACCCACCAGTGCCCCCTATATCCATCCTGTGTGTATGGCCACTGCACCCACCAGTACCCCCTATATCCATCCTGTGTGTATGGCCACTGCACCCACCAGTGCCCCCTATATCCATCCTGTGTGTATGACCACTGCACCCACCAGTGCCCCCTATATCCATCCTGTGTGTATGACCACTGCACCCACCAGTGCCCCCTATATCCATCCTGTGTGTATGACCACTGCACCCACCAGTGCCCCCTATATCCATCCTGTGTGTATGACCAGTGCACCCACCAGTGTCCCCTATATCCATCCTGTGTGTATGACCAGTGCCCCCTATATCCATCCTGTGTGTATGACCACTGCACCCACCAGTGCCCCCTATATCCATCCTGTGTGTATGACCAGTGCACCCACCAGTGCCCCCTATATACATCCTGTGTGTATGACCACTGCACCCACCAGTGCCCCCTATATCCATCCTGTGTGTATGGCCACTGCACCCAACAGTGCCCCCTATATCCATCCTGTGTGTATGGCCACTGCACCCAACAGTGCCCCCTATATCCATCCTGTGTGTACAACCACTGCACCCACCAGTGCCCCCTATATCCATCCTGTGTGTATGACCCCTAAACCCACCAGTGCCCCCTATATCCATCCTGTGTGTATGACCCCTAAACCCACCAGTGCCTGCTATATCCATCCTGTGTGTATGACCACTGCACCCACCAGTACCCCCTATATCCATCCTGTGTGTATGACCACTGCACCCACCAGTGCCCCCTATATCCATCCTGTGTGTATGACCACTGCACCCACCAGTGCCCCCTATATCCATCCTGTGTGTATGACCACTGCACCCACCAGTGCCCCCTATATCCATCCTGTGTGTATGACCACTGCACCCACCAGTGCCCCCTATATCCATCCTGTGTGTATGACCAGTGCACCCACCAGTGCCCCCTATATCCATCCTGTGTGTATGACCACTGCACCCACCAGTGCCCCCTATATCCATCCTGTGTGTATGACCACTGCACCCACCAGTGCCCCCTATATCCATCCTGTGTGTATGACCACTGCACCCACCAGTGCCCCCTATATCCATCCTGTGTGTATGACCACTGCACCCACCAGTGCCCCCTATATCCATCCTGTGTGTATGACCACTGCACCCACAAGTGTCCCCTATATCCATCCTGTGTGTATGACCAGTGCACCCACCAGTGCCCCCTATATCCATCCTGTGTGTATGACCAGTGCACCCACCAGTGCTCCTATATCCATCCTGTGTGTATGACCACTGCACCCACCAGTGCCCCCTATATCCATCCTGTGTGTATGACCACTGCACCCACCAGTGCCCCCTATATCCATCCTGTGTGTATGGCCACTGCACCCAACAGTGCCCCCTATATCCATCCTGTGTGTATGGCCACTGCACCCAACAGTGCCCCCTATATCCATCCTGTGTGTACAACCACTGCACCCACCAGTGCCCCCTATATCCATCCTGTGTGTATGACCAGTGCACCCACCAGTGCCCCCTATATCCATCCTGTGTGTATGACCACTGCACCCACCAGTGCCTGCTATATCCATCCTGTGTGTATGACCACTGCACCCACCAGTGCCCCCTATATCCATCCTGTGTGTATGACCACTGCACCCACCAGTGCCCCCTATATCCATCCTGTGTGTATCACCACTGCACCCACCAGTGCCCCCTATATCCATCCTGTGTGTATGACCACTGCACCCACCAGTACCCCCTATATCCATCCTGTGTGTATGGCCACTGCACCCACCAGTGCCCCCTATATCCATCCTGTGTGTATGACCACTGCACCCACCAGTGCCCCCTATATCCATCCTGTGTGTATGACCACTGCACCCACCAGTGCCCCCTATATCCATCCTGTGTGTATGACCACTGCACCCACCAGTGCCCCCTATATCCATCCTGTGTGTATGACCACTGCACCCACCAGTGCCTCCTATATCCATCCTGTGTGTATCACCACTGCACCCACCAGTGCCCCCTATATCCATCCTGTGTGTATGACCCCTAAACCCACCAGTGCCCCCTATATCCATCCTGTGTGTATGACCACTGCACCCACCAGTGCCCCCTATATCCATCCTGTGTGTATGACCAGTGCCCCCTATATCCATCCTGTGTGTATGACCACTGCACCCACCAGTGCCCCCTATATCCATCCTGTGTGTATGACCACTGCACCCACCAGTGCCCCCTATATCCATCCTGTGTGTATGACCACTGCACCCACCAGTGCCCCCTATATCCATCCTGTGTGTATGACCACTGCACCCACCAGTGCCCCCTATATCCATCCTGTGTGTATGACCACTGCACCCACCAGTGCCCCCTATATCCATCCTGTGTGTATGACCACTGCACTCACCAGTGCCCCCTATATCCATCCTGTGTGTATGACCACTGCACCCACCAGTGCCCCCTATATCCATCCTGTGTGTATGACCCCTAAACCCACCAGTGCCCCCTATATCCATCCTGTGTGTATGACTACTGCACCCACCAGTGCCCCCTATATCCATCCTGTGTGTATGACCACTGCACCCACCAGTACCCCCTATATCCATCCTGTGTGTATGACCACTGCACCCACCAGTGCCCCCTATATCCATCCTGTGTGTATGACCACTGCACCCACCAGTGCCCCCTATATCCATCCTGTGTGTATGACCACTGCACCCAACAGTGCCCCCTATATCCATCCTGTGTGTATGACCAGTGCACCCACCAGTGCCCCCTATATCCATCCTGTGTGTATGACCACTGCACCCACCAGTACCCCCTATATCCATCCTGTGTGTATGACCACTGCACCCACAAGTGCCCCTATATCCATCCTGTGTGTATGGCCACTGCACCCACCAGTGCCCCCTATATCCATCCTGTGTGTATGACCACTGCACCCACCAGTGCCCCCTATATCCATCCTGTGTGTATGACCACTGCACCCACCAGTGCCCCCTATATCCATCCTGTGTGTATGACCTCTGCACTCACCAGTGCCCCCTATATCCATCCTGTGTGTATGACCCCTAAACCCACCAGTGCCCCCTATATCCATCCTGTGTGTATGACCCCTAAACCCACCAGTGCCCCCTATATCCATCCTGTGTGTATGACCACTGCACCCACCAGTGCCCCCTATATCCATCCTGTGTGTATGACTACTGCACCCACCAGTGCCCCCTATATCCATCCTGTGTGTATCACCACTGCACCCACCAGTGCCCCCTATATCCATCCTGTGTGTATGACTACTGCACCCACCAGTGCCCCCTATATCCATCCTGTGTGTATCACCACTGCACCCACCAGTGCCCCCTATATCCATCCTGTGTGTATGACCACTGCACCCACCAGTACCCCCTATATCCATCCTGTGTGTATGACCACTGCACCCACCAGTGCCCCCTATATCCATCCTGTGTGTATGACCACTGCACCCACCAGTGCCCCCTATATCCATCCTGTGTGTATGACCACTGCCCCCTATATCCATCCTGTGTGTATCACCACTGCACCCACCAGTGCCCCCTATATCCATCCTGTGTGTATGACCACTGCACCCACCAGTGCCCCCTATATCCATCCTGTGTGTATGACCACTGCACCCACCAGTGCCCCCTATATCCATCCTGTGTGTATCAGCACTGCACCCACCAGTGCCCCCTATATCCATCCTGTGTGTATGACCCCTAAACCCACCAGTGCCCCCTATATCCATCCTGTGTGTATGACCACTGCACCCACCAGTGCCCCCTATATCCATCCTGTGTGTATGACCACTGCACCCACCAGTGCCCCCTATATCCATCCTGTGTGTATGACCACTGCACTCACCAGTGCCCCCTATATCCATCCTGTGTGTATCACCACTGCACCCACCAGTGCCCCCTATATCCATCCTGTGTGTATGACCCCTAAACCCACCAGTGCCCCCTATATCCATCCTGTGTGTATGACCACTGCACCCACCAGTGCCCCCTATATCCATCCTGTGTGTATGACCACTGCACCCACCAGTACCCCCTATATCCATCCTGTGTGTATGACCACTGCACCCACCAGTGCCCCCTATATCCATCCTGTGTGTATGACCAGTGCACCCACCAGTGCTCCTATATCCATCCTGTGTGTATGACCACTGCACCCACCAGTACCCCCTATATCCATCCTGTGTGTATGACCACTGCACCCACCAGTGCCCCCTATATCCATCCTGTGTGTATGACCACTGCACCCACCAGTGCCCCCTATATCCATCCTGTGTGTATGACCCCTAAACCCACCAGTGCCCCCTATATCCATCCTGTGTGTATGACCAGTGCACCCACCAGTGCCCCCTATATCCATCCTGTGTGTATGACCACTGCACCCTCCAGTGCCCCCTATATCCATCCTGTGTGTATGACCACTGCACCCACCAGTGCCCCCTATATCCATCCTGTGTGTATGACCACTGCACCCACCAGTACCCCCTATATCCATCCTGTGTGTATGACCACTGCACCCACCAGTGCCCCCTATATCCATCCTGTGTGTATGACCACTGCACCCACCAGTGCCCCCTATATCCATCCTGTGTGTATGACCAGTGCACCCACCAGTGCCCCCTATATCCATCCTTTGTGTATGACCACTGCACCCACCAGTGCCCCCTATATCCATCCTGTGTGTATGACCACTGCACCCACCAGTGCCCCCTATATCCATCCTGTGTGTATGACCACTGCACCCACCAGTGCCCCCTATATCCATCCTGTGTGTATGACCAGTGCCCCCTATATCCATCCTGTGTGTATGACCAGTGCCCTGTACATGTGTTTGTCTCCTTTCGGATCAGTCCCAGTTGGTTCTGCTCCCACTATTGGATTAACACGTGGAGAAGTCTCTTTCTGCCCCGTGTCCTCTCTGGTCCATGATGATGTTGTGTCTATAGCAACAAGACACCCGTGCAGCCAACAACCCCCCACGCACAACGCAAGCGGCCGCACCGGTCCTACTGGTTTACAGAAAACACACAATGATCATTCACGTAACGCGCCAAGTCATGCTCATACAGCACTCACACACATGGGGGCACATTTACTAAGAGTCCGCAGCCGCGAATCCGTTGGGTTTTTCCCAAATATTTTTGCTTTGCGCTGTAATTCACAGGATTGTGGCGCACGCGATCGATTTTTGGCGCAATTGCGCCGACTTTCACGCGACAGAAATCGGGGGACGTGGCCACCGGACAACCCGAAGGATTCGGAAAAACCGCGGAATTTAAAAAGCCATTTGTGTCGCAAGATCAAGCACTCACATACACCAGAAAAAAGCAGGTGAACTCCGGCGGACCTCGGCGCAGCAGCGACACCTGGTGAATATTGGCGCACGGACCTTAGTGAATCCTGGCAGAACCCGAATCAGCGTCGGAGAACCTGCCGCTGGATCGCAACTTGACCGGGTAAGTAAATGTGCCCCATGATGTCAGGCGTTCAACTAGAAATCAGTATAGTCTATAGCATAGCTCCCAACCTTCCAGGTTTTGCCGGGAAAGTCCCGTTTTTTGTACCTCTGCCCCGCGTCACGGATTTTCCCCCCAGGTCCCCATAGTAAATAGTTTCAAAGCCTGAACTCACAGTACAGAATGGCTTCTACAGACATCGGGAGGGAATCCTTTTCAGAGAAGTGTCGGGTTAGCAGAGAGAGCAGGGACCACGTCATCAGCTTCAGATCAGTATCTGTCCATATATGGTCACTGCATCTCCTAGGGTTCCCCAGAGCAGACATCGGGAGGGAATCCTTTTCAGAGAAGTGTCGGGCTTAGCGGAGAGCAGGGACCACGTCATCAGGTCAGATCAGCATCTATCCATATATGGTCACTGCATCTCCTAGGCTTCCCCAGAGCAGACATCGGGAGGGAATCCTTTTCAGAGAAGTGTCG
Organism: Engystomops pustulosus; assembly: GCF_040894005.1. Lineage (NCBI taxonomy): Eukaryota > Metazoa > Chordata > Amphibia > Anura > Leptodactylidae > Engystomops > Engystomops pustulosus. The sequence continues at coordinate 353,232 of NC_092412.1, forward strand.
GCTTAGCAGAGAGAGCAGGGACCACGTCATCAGGTCAGATCACCATCTGTCCATATATGGTCACTGCATCTCCTAGGGTTCCCCAGAGCAGACATCGGGCAGGGAATCCTTTTCAGAGAAGTGTCGGCTTAGCGGAGAGCAGAGACCACGTCATCAGGTCAGATCACCATCTGTCCATATATGGTCACTGCATCTCCTAGGGTTCCCCAGAGCAGACATCGGGAGGGAATCCTTTTCAGAGAAGTGTCGGCTTAGCGGAGAGCAGGGACCACGTCATCAGCTTCAGATCAGCATCTGTCCATATATGGTCACTGCATCTCCTAGGGTTCCCCAGAGCAGACATCGGGCAGGGAATCCTTTTCAGAGAAGTGTCGGCTTAGCGGAGAGCAGGGACCACGTCATCAGCTTCAGATCAGTATCTGTCCATATATGGTCACGGCATCTCCTAGGCTTCCCCAGAGCAGACATCGGGAGGGAATCCTTTTCAGAGAAGTGTCGGCTTAGCAGAGAGCAGGGACCACGTCATCAGCTTCAGATCAGTATCTGTCCATATATGGTCACTGCATCTCCTAGGGTTCCCCAGAGCAGACATCGGGCAGGGAATCCTTTTCAGAGAAGTGTAGGGCTTAGCAGAGAGCAGGGACCACGTCATCAGCTCAGATCAGCATCTGTCCATATGTGGTCACTGCATCTCCTAGGGTTCCCCAGAGCAGACATCGGGCAGGGAATCCTTTTCAGAGAAGTGTCGGCTTAGCAGAGAGAGCAGGGACCACGTCATCAGCTTCAGATCAGTATCTGTCCATATATGGTCACTACATCTCCTAGGGTTCCCCAGAGCAGACATCGGGAGGGAATCCTTTTCAGAGAAGTGTCAGCTTAGCGGAGAGCAGGGACCACGTCATCAGGCTCAGATCTCTATCCATATATGGTCACTACATCTCCTAGGGTTCCCCAGACCAGACATCGGGCAGGGAATCCTTTTCAGAGAAGTGTCGGCTTAGCAGAGAGCAGGGACCACATCATCAGGCTCAGATCAGCATCTGTCCATATATGGTCACTGCATCTCCTAGGGTTCCCCAGAGCAGACATCGGGGAGGGAATCCTTTTCAGAGAAGTGTCGGGTTAGCAGAGAGCAGGGACCACGTCATCAGGCTCAGATCAGCATCCAGGCTGAGATTCGAACCTGGGACCCTCTGCACCATAGACATCCACTGAGCTATGAGTCCAGTGATACAGATCTAAGGATTTCTGGTAACTAAGAAGTGTTATCTGACACTGTTACACTGTGACACAGACTAATGCACTGATATATAGAGAGGGATCTTCTCAGAGGTTATTATTATAATTATTGAGACTATTATTATTATAAATTTTATTATTTTTATTATTATGGAGATGATTATTAATAATAGTAAAAAATAATAATAATCATCTCCATAATAAGAAGATCCCTCTCTATATACCAAGGCATTAAGTCTGTGTCACAGTGTAACAGTAGCAGTGACAGTGTAACAGTAGCAGTGACAGTTCTTAGTTACCAAAATTCTTAAACTAGAGAATCACTGAGATCATAGCTCAGCAGATAGCGGCGCTGTGTCATTATTTTTCATGGACACTGCAGGTTCTATGTTCAAATCCTGGTTTTTTTTATTATTTTATTTTTTTATTATTGAGATGATTTTTATAATATCATTTATAATATGGTTAAAATTTGGGGCGTGGCAATGGAGTGATTGGGGGTGTGCCGTCAATTTGTCCCTCCTCCCCTTTAACAAATGTTGGGATGTATGTGTATGTAACTGATGTGTGTGTGCAGTATATGTAGCTGATGTGTGTGTAGTGTATGTAACTGATGTGTGTGTGCAGTATATGTAGCTGATGTGTGTGTAGTGTATGTAACTGATGTGTGTGTGCAGTATATGTAGCTGATGTGTGTGTAGTGTATGTAACTGATGTGTGTAGTGTATGTAACTGATGTGCGTGTAGTGTATGTAACTGATGTGTGTATGTAACTGATGTGTGTGTGGGTGCAGTGTATGTAACTGATGTGTGTGTGTGCAGTGTATGTAACTGATGTGTGTGTGTGCAGTGTATGTAACTGATGTGTGTGCGTGCGGTGTATGTAACTGATGTGTGTGCGTGCGGTGTATGTAACTGATGTGTGTGCGTGCAGTGTATGTAACTGATGTGTGCGTGTGCAGTGTATGTAACTGATGTGTGCGCCGTGTATGTAACTGATGTGTGTGTGTGTGCGCCGTGTATGTAACTGATGTGTGTGCGTGCAGTGTATGTAACTGATGTGTGCGTGTGCAGTGTATGTAACTGATGTGTGCGCCGTGTATGTAACTGATGTGTGTGTGTGTGCGCCGTGTATGTAACTGATGTGTGTGTGCGCCGTGTATGTAACTGATGTGTGTGTGTGCCGTGTATGTAACTGATGTGTGTAAATATTATTTTATTTTTTTATTATTGAGATGATTTTTATAATATCATTTATAATATGGTTAAAATTTGGGGCGTGGCAATGGAGTGATTGGGGGTGTGCCGTCAATTTGTCCCTCCTCCCCTTTAACAAATGTTGGGATGTATGTGTATGTAACTGATGTGTGTGTGCAGTATATGTAGCTGATGTGTGTGTAGTGTATGTAACTGATGTGTGTGTGCAGTATATGTAGCTGATGTGTGTGTAGTGTATGTAACTGATGTGTGTGTGCAGTATATGTAGCTGATGTGTGTGTAGTGTATGTAACTGATGTGTGTAGTGTATGTAACTGATGTGCGTGTAGTGTATGTAACTGATGCGTGTATGTAACTGATGTGTGTGTGGGTGCAGTGTATGTAACTGATGTGTGTGTGTGCAGTGTATGTAACTGATGTGTGTGTGTGCAGTGTATGTAACTGATGTGTGTGCGTGCGGTGTATGTAACTGATGTGTGTGCGTGCGGTGTATGTAACTGATGTGTGTGCGTGCAGTGTATGTAACTGATGTGTGCGTGTGCAGTGTATGTAACTGATGTGTGCGCCGTGTATGTAACTGATGTGTGTGTGTGTGCGCCGTGTATGTAACTGATGTGTGTGCGTGCAGTGTATGTAACTGATGTGTGCGTGTGCAGTGTATGTAACTGATGTGTGCGCCGTGTATGTAACTGATGTGTGTGTGTGTGCGCCGTGTATGTAACTGATGTGTGTGTGCGCCGTGTATGTAACTGATGTGTGTGTGTGCCGTGTATGTAACTGATGTGTGTGCGTGTGAAGTGTATGTAACTGATGTGTGTGTGTGTGCAGTGTATGTTACTGATGTGTGTGCGTGCAGTGTATGTAACTGGTGTGTGTGCGTGTGAAGTGTATGTAACTGATGTGTGTGCGTGCAGTGTATGTAACTGGTGTGTGTGCGTGTGAAGTGTATGTAACTGATGTGTGTGCGTGCAGTGTATGTAACTGATGTGTGTGCGTGCAGTGTATGTAACTGGTGTGTGAAGTGTATGTAACTGATGTGTGCGTGTGCAGTGTATGTAACTGATGTGTGTGCGTGTGCAGTGTATGTAACTGATGTGTGTGCGTGTGCAATATATGTAACTGATGTGTGTGTGTGTGCCGTGTATGTAACTGGTGTGTGTGTGCCGTGTATGTAACTGGTGTGTGTGTGCCGTGTATGTAACTGGTGTGTGTGTGCCGTGTATGTAACTGGTGTGTGTGCGTGTGAAGTGTATGTAACTGATGTGTGTGTGTGCCGTGTATGTAACTGGTGTGTGTGCGTGTGCAGTGTATGTAACTGATGTGTGCGTGTGCAGTGTATGTAACTGATGTGTGTGTGTGCCGTGTATGTAACTGGTGTGTGTGTGCCGTGTATGTAACTGATGTGTGTGTGTGCAGTGTATGTAACTGGTGTGTGTGCGTGTGAAGTGTATGTAACTGATGTGTGTGTGTGCCGTGTATGTAACTGGTGTGTGTGCGTGTGCAGTGTATGTAACTGATGTGTGCGTGTGCAGTGTATGTAACTGATGTGTGTGTGTGCCGTGTATGTAACTGATGTGTGTGTGTGCCGTGTATGTAACTGGTGTGTGTGTGCCGTGTATGTAACTGATGTGTGTGTGTGCAGTGTATGTAGCTGATGTGTGTGTGTGCAGTGTATGTAGCTGATGTGTGTGTGTGCAGTGTATGTAACTGATGTGTGTGTGTGCAGTGTATGTAACTGATGTGTGTGTTTGCAGTGTATGTAACTGGTGTGTGTGTGTGCCGTGTATGTAACTGGTGTGTGTGCGTTTGCAGTGTATGTAACTGGTGTGTGTGTGCGTGTGAAGTGTATGGAACTGATGTGTGTGTGTGCAGTGTATGTAACTGATGTGTGTGTGTGTGCAGTGTATGTTACGGATCCTCGTCTCTTCAGTTTGGTTCTTCTATCCACACGCTCTGGAGTTTGGGGCTGGATTGTCCGGTGACTTTTTCTTTTGTACATTTTGAAGAAATTTCAGTAAAATAAAGAAATGCCACTGGTTTGTGAGAACCTCGTGTGACCCTCTGCACAGAAGTCACCCATCCCTGGTGCTGTCCCCCGTGTGTAATGGCGTCTTATGACCCTGACATGTCCAGCCTGGCCTATCACAGCCGTGATAAATGAGGACATGTGACCCTGACATGTCCATCCTGACCAATCACAGCCCTGATAAATGAGGACATGTGACCCTGACATCTTCAGCCTGGCCAATCACAGCCGTGATAAATGAGGACATGTGACCCTGACATCTCCAGCCTGGCCAATCACAGCCCTGATAAATGAGGACATGTGACCCTGACATCTTCAGCCTGGCCAATCACAGCCGTGATAAATGAGGACATGTGACCCTGACATCTCCAGCCTGGCCTATCACAGCCGTGATAAATGAGGACATTTGACCCTGACATCTCCAGCCTGGCCAATCACAGCCCTGATAAATGAGGACATGTGACCCTGACATCTCCAGCCTGGCCAATCACAGCCCTGATAAATGAGGACATGTGACCCTGACATCTTCAGCCTGGCCAATCACAGCCGTGATAAATGAGGACATGTGACCCTGACATCTCCAGCCCGGCCAATCACAGCCATGATAAATGAGGACATGTGACCCTGACATCTCCAGCCTGGCCAATCACAGCCATGATAAATGAGGACATGTGACCCTGACATCTCCAGTCTGGCCTATCACAGCCGTGATAAATGAGGACATGTGACCCTGACATCTCCAGCCTGGCCAATCACAGCCGTGATAAATGAGGACATGTGACCCTGACATCTCCAGCCTGGCCAATCACAGCCGTGATAAATGAGGACATGTGACCCTGACATTTCCAGCCTGGCCTATCACAGCCGTGATAAATGAGGACATGTGACCCTGACATCTCCAGCCTGGCCAATCACAGCCGTGATAAATGAGGACATGTGACCCTGACATCTCCAGCCTGGCCAATCACAGCCATGATAAATGAGGACATGTGACCCTGACATCTCCAGCCTGGCCAATCACAGCCGTGATAAATGAGGACATGTGACCCTGACATCTCCAGCCTGGCCTATCACAGCCGTGATAAATGAGGACATGTGACCCTGACATGTCCAGCCTGGCCAATCACAGCCGTGATAAATGAGGACATGTGACCCTGACATCTCCAGCCTGGCCAATCACAGCCGTGATAAATGAGGACATGTGACCCTGACATGTCCAGCCTGGCCAATCACAGCTGTGATAAATGAGGACATGTGACCCTGACATGTCCAGCCTGGCCAATCACAGCCGTGATAAATGAGGACATGTGACCCTGACATCTCCAGCCTGGCCAATCACAGCCATGATAAATGAGGACATGTGACCCTGACATCTCCAGCCTGGCCAATCACAGCCGTGATAAATGAGGACATGTGACCCTGACATCTCCAGCCTGACCAATCACAGCCATGATAAATGAGGACATGGGGGCTCATCATGTTTTCCCAAACAGGAAACTGAACCCCAAACGATCGGCTGTCGGCTTCAAAATAGTGGACTAAACTAAGCAGCTAGTTTCACTCATCACTAACCACAACTATGAGAGATTCCAAAGCCGTGGGATCCCTGGTGTGGATCCTGCGGGATCCGCTCTCCTCTGACCTCCGCTGTCTGTGAAGATTCTCTGCTATTTCATGGGTCTCCATAGAAGTATCGGGCAGGAGAACACATGCTTAGAGACCCCGTAACGAGGACTGGACACTGTTTCCCAGGATGAGGGACAATCACCAATGTTCACCAAGTCTAAACAAATCACTGGAGCAGAGTCACCACTAGAGGGCGATGTCTCATCAAACTCAGTAGATGTCGATACAAAGACTTGTTATAACCAGAATAATATGATAACTATATACAGACTGTCTATATCAGGGGTAGGGAACCTATGGCTCGGGATGTGGCTCTTTTGATGGCTGCATCTGGCTCTCAGACAAATCATTGTTAAATAGCGATTGGCAGTGTGTACATCTAAGACACAAAGTGCAGATCTCTGGATGCAGGCAGGGATGTTACCACTCCATGCGTCCTTTCAGTGACCAAGGTGCCATTGCCGCACCATTGCTTAGGTGACAGCACCTGTGTCATAGAGTAGAGCCGCATCCACTCTTCTCTATGACCCAGGTGCCATTGCCTAAGCAAAAATGGCAGTGGCGTCTGGGTCATAGAGAAGAGCGTGGAGTTATGAGAAGATGCTGAAGGGAAAGCAGGTAGGTGAGTATTCCCTTTTTTTTTTTTTTGATCCTCTGTACAGTCTGCCATGATCTCTGCCCTCTGCCCCCTCCCTGCACACATGATCCCCTGTACTGCCTGCCCTGATCTCAGCACTCTGCCCTGTCCCTGCACACATGATCCCCTGTACTACCTGTCCTGATCTCTGCCCTCTGCCCTGTCCCTGCACACATGATCCCCTGTACTGCCTGCCCTGATCTCAGCAGTCTGCCCCCTCCCCGCACACATGATCCCATGTACTGCCTACCCTGATCTCTGCCCTCTGCCCTGTCCCTGCACACATGACCCCATGTACTGCCTGTCCTGATCTCTGCTCTCTGCCCCCTCCCTGCACATATGATCCCCTGTACTGCCTGCCCTGACCTCTGCCCTCTGCCCCCTCCCTGCACACATGATCCCCTGTACTGCCTGCCCTGATCTCTGCTCTCTGCCCCCTCCCTGCACACATGATCCCCTGCACTGCCTCTCCTGATCTCAGCACTCTGCCCCCTCCCTGCACACATGATCCCCTGTACTGCCTGCCCTGATCTCAGCACTCTGCCCCCTCCCTGCACACATAATCCCATGTACAGTCTGCCATGATCTCTGCCCTCTGCCCTGTCCCTGCACACATGATCCCCTGTCCTGCCTGCCCTGATCTCAGCACTCTGCCCCCTCCCCGCACACATGATCCCATGTACTGCCTGCCCTGATCTCTGCCCTCTGCCCTGTCCCTGCACACATGATCCCCTGTACTGCCTGCCCTGATCTCGGCAGTCTGGCCCCTCCCCGCACACATGATCCCATGTACTGCCTGCCCTGATCTCTGCCCTCTGCCCTGTCCCTGCACACATGATCCCATGTACTGCCTGTCCTGATCTCTGCTCTCTGCCCCCTCCCTGCACACATGATCCCCTGCACTGCCTCTCCTGATCTCAGCACTCTGCCCCCTCCCTGCACACATGATCCCCTGTACTGCCTGCCCTGATCTCTGCCCTCTGCCCCCTCCCTGCACACATGATCCCCTGTACTGCCTGCCCTGATCTCAGCACTCTGCCCTGTCCCTGCTCACATGATCCCCTGTACTACCTGTCCTGATCTCAGCACTCTGCCCTGTCCCTGCACACATGATCCCCTGTACTGCCTGCCCTGATCTCAGCAGTCTGCCCCCTCCCCGCACACATGATCCCATGTACTGCCTGCCCTGATCTCTGCCCTCTGCCCTGTCCCTGCACACATGATCCCCTGTACTGCCTGCCCTGATCTCAGCAGTCTGCCCCCTCCCCGCACACATGATCCCATGTACTGCCTGCCCTGATCTCTGCCCTCTGCCCCCTCCCTGCACACATGATCCCCTGTACTGCCTGCTATGATCTCAGCACTCTGCCCTGTCCCTGCACACATGATCCCCTGTACTGCCTGCCCTGATCTCAGCACTCTGCCCTGTCCCTGCTCACATGATCCCCTGTACTACCTGTCCTGATCTCAGCACTCTGCCCTGTCCCTGCACACATGATCCCCTGTACTGCCTGCCCTGATCTCAGCAGTCTGCCCCCTCCCCGCACACATGATCCCATGTACTGCCTGCCCTGATCTCTGCCCTCTGCCCTGTCCCTGCACACATGATCCCCTGTACTGCCTGCAATGATCTCTGCTCTCTGCCCCCTCCCTGCACACATGATCCCCTGCACTGCCTGTCCTTATCTCAGCACTCTGCCCCCTTCCTGCACACATGATCCCCTGTACTGCCTGCCCTGATCTCTGCCCTCTGCCCCCTCCCTGCACACATGATCCCCTGTACTAACTGCCCTGATCTCTGCCCTCTGCCCCCTCCCTGCACACATGATCCCCTGTACTGCCTGCCCTGATCTCAGCACTCTGCCCTGTCCCTGCTCACATGATCCCCTGTACTACCTGCCCTGATCTCAGCACTCTGCCCTGTCCCTGCACACATGATCCCCTGTACTGCCTGCCCTGATCTCAGCAGTTTGCCCCTTCTCCGCACACATGATCCCATGTACTGCCTGCCCTGATCTCTGCCCTCTGCCCTGTCCCTGCACACATGATCCCCTGTACTGCCTGCCCTGATCTCAGCAGTCTGCCCCCTCCCCGCACACATGATCCCCTGTACAGCCTGCCCTGATCTCGGCAGTCTGCCCCCTCCCTGCACACATGATCCCATGTACTGCCTGCCCTGATCTCTGCCCTCTGCCCTGTCCCTGCACACATGATCCCCTGTACTGCCTGCCCTGATCTCAGCAGTCTGCCCCCTCCCCGCACACATGATCCCATGTACTGCCTGCCCTGATCTCTGCCCTCTGCCCTGTCCCTGCACACATGATCCCATGTACTGACTGTCCTGATCTCTGCCCTCTGCCCCCTCCATGCACATATGATCCCCTGTACTGCCTGCCCTGACCTCTGCCCTCTGCCCCCTCCCTGCACACATGATCCCCTGCACTGCCTGTCCTGATCTCAGCACTCTGCCCCCTCCCTGCACACATGTTCCCCTGTACTGCCTGCCCTGATCTCTGCTCTCTGCCCCCTCCCTTCACACATGATCCCCTGTACTGCCTGCCCTGATCTTAGCACTCTGCCCCCTCCCTGCACACATGATCCCCTGTACTGCCTGCCCTGATCTCAGCAGTCTGCCCCCACCCTGCACACATGATCTCCTGTACTGCCTGCCCTGATCTCTGCTCTCTGCCCCCTCCCTTCACACATGATCCCCTGTACTGCCTGCCCTGATCTCAGCACTCTACCCCTCCCTGCACACATGATCCCCTGTACTGCCTGTCCTGATCTCTGCCCTTTGCCCCCTCCCTGCACATATGATCCCCTGTACTGCCTGCCCTGACCTCTGCCCCCTCCTTACGCACATGTTCCCCTGTATTGCCTGCCCTGACCTCTGCCCCCTCCTTGCACCCATGATCCCCTGTACTGCCTGCACTGACCTCTGCCCCCTCCCTGCACACATGATCCCCTGTACTGCCTGCCCTGATATCTGACTTCTGTCTCCTCCCTGCACAATTGCTACCCTGTACTGCCTGCCCTGATCTCAGCACTCTGCCCTGTCCCTGCACACATGATCCTCTGTACTGCCTGCCCTGATCTCAGCACTCTGCCCTGTCCCTGCTCACATGATCCCCTGTACTGCCTGCCCTGATCTCAGCACTCTGCCCTGTCCCTGCACACATGATCCTCTGTACTGCCTGCCCTGATCTCAGCACTCTGCCCCCTCCCTGCACACATGATCCTCTGTACAGCCTGCCCTGATCTCAGCACTCTGCCCCCTCCCCGCACACATGATCCTCTGTACTGCCTGCCCTGATCTCTGCCCTCTGCCCCCTCCCTGCACACATGATCCCCTGTACTGCCTGCCCTGATCTCTGCTCTCTGCCCCCTCCCTGCACACATGATCCCCTGCACTGCCTCTCCTGATCTCTGCCCTCTGCCCTGTCCCTGCACACATGATGCCCTGTACTGCCTGCCCTGATCTCAGCACTCTGCCCCCTCCCTGCACACATAATCCCATGTACAGTCTGCCATGATCTCTGCCCTCTGCCCCCTCCCTGCACACATGATCCCCTGTACTGCCTGCCCTGATCTCTGCTCCCTGCCCCCTCCCTGCACACATGATCCCCTGTACTGCCTGCCCTGATCTCTGCCCTCTGCCCCCTCCCTGCACACATGATCCCCTGTACTGCCTGCCCTGATCTCAGCACTCTGCCCTGTCCCTGCACACATGATCCCCTGTACTGCCTGCCCTGATCTCGGCAGTCTGCCCCCTCCCGCACACATGATCCCATGTACTGCCTGCCCTGATCTCTGCCCTCTGCCCTGTCCCTGCACACATGATCCCATGTACTGCCTGTCCTGATCTCTGCTCTCTGCCCCCTCCCTGCACACATGATCCCCTGCACTGCCTCTCCTGATCTCAGCACTCTGCCCCCTCCCTGCACACATGATCCCCTGTACTGCCTGCCCTGATCTCTGCCCTCTGCCCCCTCCCTGCACACATGATCCCCTGTACTGCCTGCCCTGATCTCAGCACTCTGCCCTGTCCCTGCTCACATGATCCCCTGTACTACCTGTCCTGATCTCAGCACTCTGCCCTGTCCCTGCACACATGATCCCCTGTACTGCCTGCCCTGATCTCAGCAGTCTGCCCCCTCCCCGCACACATGATCCCATGTACTGCCTGCCCTGATCTCTGCCCTCTGCCCTGTCCCTGCACACATGATCCCCTGTACTGCCTGCCCTGATCTCAGCAGTCTGCCCCCTCCCCGCACACATGATCCCATGTACTGCCTGCCCTGATCTCTGCCCTCTGCCCCCTCCCTGCACACATGATCCCCTGTACTGCCTGCTATGATCTCAGCACTCTGCCCTGTCCCTGCACACATGATCCCCTGTACTGCCTGCCCTGATCTCAGCACTCTGCCCTGTCCCTGCTCACATGATCCCCTGTACTACCTGTCCTGATCTCAGCACTCTGCCCTGTCCCTGCACACATGATCCCCTGTACTGCCTGCCCTGATCTCAGCAGTCTGCCCCCTCCCCGCACACATGATCCCATGTACTGCCTGCCCTGATCTCTGCCCTCTGCCCTGTCCCTGCACACATGATCCCCTGTACTGCCTGCAATGATCTCTGCTCTCTGCCCCCTCCCTGCACACATGATCCCCTGCACTGCCTGTCCTTATCTCAGCACTCTGCCCCCTTCCTGCACACATGATCCCCTGTACTGCCTGCCCTGATCTCTGCCCTCTGCCCCCTCCCTGCACACATGATCCCCTGTACTAACTGCCCTGATCTCTGCCCTCTGCCCCCTCCCTGCACACATGATCCCCTGTACTGCCTGCCCTGATCTCAGCACTCTGCCCTGTCCCTGCTCACATGATCCCCTGTACTACCTGCCCTGATCTCAGCACTCTGCCCTGTCCCTGCACACATGATCCCCTGTACTGCCTGCCCTGATCTCAGCAGTTTGCCCCTTCTCCGCACACATGATCCCATGTACTGCCTGCCCTGATCTCTGCCCTCTGCCCTGTCCCTGCACACATGATCCCCTGTACTGCCTGCCCTGATCTCAGCAGTCTGCCCCCTCCCCGCACACATGATCCCCTGTACAGCCTGCCCTGATCTCGGCAGTCTGCCCCCTCCCTGCACACATGATCCCATGTACTGCCTGCCCTGATCTCTGCCCTCTGCCCTGTCCCTGCACACATGATCCCCTGTACTGCCTGCCCTGATCTCAGCAGTCTGCCCCCTCCCCGCACACATGATCCCATGTACTGCCTGCCCTGATCTCTGCCCTCTGCCCTGTCCCTGCACACATGATCCCATGTACTGACTGTCCTGATCTCTGCCCTCTGCCCCCTCCATGCACATATGATCCCCTGTACTGCCTGCCCTGACCTCTGCCCTCTGCCCCCTCCCTGCACACATGATCCCCTGCACTGCCTGTCCTGATCTCAGCACTCTGCCCCCTCCCTGCACACATGTTCCCCTGTACTGCCTGCCCTGATCTCTGCTCTCTGCCCCCTCCCTTCACACATGATCCCCTGTACTGCCTGCCCTGATCTTAGCACTCTGCCCCCTCCCTGCACACATGATCCCCTGTACTGCCTGCCCTGATCTCAGCAGTCTGCCCCCACCCTGCACACATGATCTCCTGTACTGCCTGCCCTGATCTCTGCTCTCTGCCCCCTCCCTTCACACATGATCCCCTGTACTGCCTGCCCTGATCTCAGCACTCTACCCCTCCCTGCACACATGATCCCCTGTACTGCCTGTCCTGATCTCTGCCCTTTGCCCCCTCCCTGCACATATGATCCCCTGTACTGCCTGCCCTGACCTCTGCCCCCTCCTTACGCACATGTTCCCCTGTATTGCCTGCCCTGACCTCTGCCCCCTCCTTGCACCCATGATCCCCTGTACTGCCTGCACTGACCTCTGCCCCCTCCCTGCACACATGATCCCCTGTACTGCCTGCCCTGATATCTGACTTCTGTCTCCTCCCTGCACAATTGCTACCCTGTACTGCCTGCCCTGATCTCAGCACTCTGCCCTGTCCCTGCACACATGATCCTCTGTACTGCCTGCCCTGATCTCAGCACTCTGCCCTGTCCCTGCTCACATGATCCCCTGTACTGCCTGCCCTGATCTCAGCACTCTGCCCTGTCCCTGCACACATGATCCTCTGTACTGCCTGCCCTGATCTCAGCACTCTGCCCCCTCCCTGCACACATGATCCTCTGTACAGCCTGCCCTGATCTCAGCACTCTGCCCCCTCCCCGCACACATGATCCTCTGTACTGCCTGCCCTGATCTCTGCCCTCTGCCCCCTCCCTGCACACATGATCCCCTGTACTGCCTGCCCTGATCTCTGCTCTCTGCCCCCTCCCTGCACACATGATCCCCTGCACTGCCTCTCCTGATCTCTGCCCTCTGCCCTGTCCCTGCACACATGATGCCCTGTACTGCCTGCCCTGATCTCAGCACTCTGCCCCCTCCCTGCACACATAATCCCATGTACAGTCTGCCATGATCTCTGCCCTCTGCCCCCTCCCTGCACACATGATCCCCTGTACTGCCTGCCCTGATCTCTGCTCCCTGCCCCCTCCCTGCACACATGATCCCCTGTACTGCCTGCCCTGATCTCTGCCCTCTGCCCCCTCCCTGCACACATGATCCCCTGTACTGCCTGCCCTGATCTCAGCACTCTGCCCTGTCCCTGCACACATGATCCCCTGTACTGCCTGCCCTGATCTCGGCAGTCTGCCCCCTCCCGCACACATGATCCCATGTACTGCCTGCCCTGATCTCTGCCCTCTGCCCTGTCCCTGCACACATGATCCCATGTACTGCCTGTCCTGATCTCTGCTCTCTGCCCCCTCCCTGCACACATGATCCCCTGCACTGCCTCTCCTGATCTCAGCACTCTGCCCCCTCCCTGCACACATGATCCCCTGTACTGCCTGCCCTGATCTCTGCCCTCTGCCCTGATCTCAGCACTCTGCCCTGTCCCTGCTCACATGATCCCCTGTACTACCTGTCCTGATCTCAGCACTCTGCCCTGTCCCTGCACACATGATCCCCTGTACTGCCTGCCCTGATCTCAGCAGTCTGCCCCCACCCTGCACACATGATCTCCTGTACTGCCTGCCCTGATCTCGGCCCTCTGCCCCCTCCCTGCACACATGATCCCCTGTACAGCCCGTCCTGATCTCAGCACTCTACCCCTCCCTGCACACATGATCCCCTGTACTGCCTGTCCTGATCTCTGCCCTTTGCCCCCTCCCTGCACATATGATCCCCTGTACTGCCTGCCCTGACCTCTGCCCCCTCCTTACGCACATGTTCCCCTGTATTGCCTGCCCTGACCTCTGCCCCCTCCTTGCACCCATGATCCCCTGTACTGCCTGCCCTGACCTCTGCCCCCTCCCTGCACACATGATCCCCTGTACTGCCTGCCCTGATATCTGACTTCTGTCTCCTCCCTGCACAATTGCTACCCTGTACTGCCTGCCCTGATCTCAGCACTCTGCCCTGTCCCTGCACACATGATCCTCTGTACTGCCTGCCCTGATCTCAGCACTCTGCCCTGTCCCTGCTCACATGATCCCCTGTACTGCCTGCCCTGATCTCAGCACTCTGCCCTGTCCCTGCACACATGATCCTCTGTACTGCCTGCCCTGATCTCAGCACTCTGCCCCCTCCCTGCACACATGATCCTCTGTACAGCCTGCCCTGATCTCAGCACTCTGCCCCCTCCCCGCACACATGATCCTCTGTACTGCCTGCCCTGATCTCTGCCCTCTGCCCCCTCCCTGCACACATGATCCCCTGTACTGCCTGCCCTGATCTCTGCTCTCTGCCCCCTCCCTGCACACATGATCCCCTGCACTGCCTCTCCTGATCTCAGCACTCTGCCCCCTCCCTGCACACATGATGCCCTGTACTGCCTGCCCTGATCTCAGCACTCTGCCCCCTCCCTGCACACATAATCCCATGTACAGTCTGCCATGATCTCTGCCCTCTGCCCCCTCCCTGCACACATGATCCCCTGTACTGCCTGCCCTGATCTCTGCTCCCTGCCCCCTCCCTGCACACATGATCCCCTGTACTGCCTGCCCTGATCTCTGCCCTCTGCCCCCTCCCTGCACACATGATCCCCTGTACTGCCTGCCCTGATCTCAGCACTCTGCCCTGTCCCTGCACACATGATCCCCTGTACTGCCTGCCCTGATCTCGGCAGTCTGCCCCCTCCCGCACACATGATCCCATGTAC
The DNA here is from genome assembly GCF_040894005.1 of Engystomops pustulosus. Classification (NCBI taxonomy): domain Eukaryota; kingdom Metazoa; phylum Chordata; class Amphibia; order Anura; family Leptodactylidae; genus Engystomops; species Engystomops pustulosus. The sequence continues at coordinate 368,256 of NC_092412.1, forward strand.
TGCCTGCCCTGATCTCTGCCCTCTGCCCTGTCCCTGCACACATGATCCCATGTACTGCCTGTCCTGATCTCTGCTCTCTGCCCCCTCCCTGCACACATGATCCCCTGCACTGCCTCTCCTGATCTCAGCACTCTGCCCCCTCCCTGCACACATGATCCCCTGTACTGCCTGCCCTGATCTCTGCCCTCTGCCCTGATCTGAGCACTCTGCCCTGTCCCTGCTCACATGATCCCCTGTACTACCTGTCCTGATCTCAGCACTCTGCCCTGTCCCTGCACACATGATCCCCTGTACTGCCTGCCCTGATCTCAGCAGTCTGCCCCCTCCCCGCACACATGATCCCATGTACTGCCTGCCCTGATCTCTGCCCTCTGCCCTGTCCCTGCACACATGATCCCCTGTACTGCCTGCCCTGATCTCAGCAGTCTGCCCCCTCCCCGCACACATGATCCCATGTACTGCCTGCCCTGATCTCTGCCCTGTCCCTGCACACATGATCCCCTGTACTGCCTGCCCTGATCTCAGCAGTCTGCCCCCTCCCCGCACACATGATCCCATGTACTGCCTGCGCTGATCTCTGCCCTCTGCCCTGTCCCTGCACACATGATCCCATGTACTGCCTGTCCTGATCTCTGCTCTCTGCCCCCTCCCTGCACATATGATCCCCTGTACTGCCTGCCCTGACCTCCGCCCTCTGCCCCCTCCCTGCACACATGATCCCCTGTACTGCCTGCCCTGATCTCTGCTCTCTGCCCCCTCCCTGCACACATGATCCCCTGTACTGCCTGCCCTGATCTCTGCCCTCTGCCCCCTCCCTGCACACATGATCCCCTGTACTGCCTGCCCTGATCTCAGCACTCTGCCCTGTCCCTGCACACATGATCCCCTGTACTGCCTGCCCTGATCTCAGCACTCTGCCCTGTCCCTGCTCACATGATCCCCTGTACTACCTGTCCTGATCTCAGCACTCTGCCCTGTCCCTGCACACATGATCCCCTGTACTGCCTGCCCTGATCTCTGCCCTCTGCCCTGTCCCTGCACACATGATCCCCTGTACTGCCTGCCCTGACCTCAGCAGTCTGCCCCCTCCCCGCACACATGATCCCATGTACTGCCTGCCCTGATCTCTGCCCTCTGCCCTGTCCCTGCACACATGATCCCCTGTACTGCCTGCCCTGATCTCAGCAGTCTGCCCCCTCCCCGCACACATGATCCCATGTACTGCCTGCGCTGATCTCTGCCCTCTGCCCTTTCCCTGCACACATGACCCCATGTACTGCCTGTCCTGATCTCTGCTCTCTGCCCCCTCCCTGCACATATGATCCCCTGTACTGCCTGCCCTGACCTCCGCCCTCTGCCCCCTCCCTGCACACATGATCCCCTGTACTGCCTGCCCTGATCTCTGCTCTCTGCCCCCTCCCTGCACACATGATCTCCTGTACTGCCTGTCCTGATCTCAGCACTCTGCCCCCTCCCTGCACACATGATCCCCTGTACTGCCTGCCCTGATCTCTGCTCTCTGCCCCCTCCCTGCACACATGATCCCCTGTACTGCCTGCCCTGATCTCTGCCCTCTGCCCCCTCCCTGCACACATGATCCCCTGTACTGCCTGCCCTGATCTCAGCACTCTGCCCTGTCCCTGCACACATGATCCCCTGTACTGCCTGCCCTGATCTCAGCACTCTGCCCTGTCCCTGCTCACATGATTCCCTGTACTACCTGTCCTGATCTCAGCACTCTGCCCTGTCCCTGCACACATGATCCCCTGTACTGCCTGCCCTGATCTCAGCAGTCTGCCCCCTCCCCGCACACATGATCCCATGTACTGCCTGCCCTGATCTCTGCCCTCTGCCCTGTCCCTGCACACATGATCCCCTGTACTGCCTGCCCTGACCTCTGCCGTCTGCCCCCTCCCTGCACACATGATCCCCTGTACTGCCTGCCCTGATCTCTGCCCTCTGCCCTGTCCCTGCACACATAATCCCCTGTACTGCCTGCCCTGATCTCTGCTCTCTGCCCCCTCCCTGCACACATGATCCTCTGTACTGCCTGTCCTGATCTCAGCACTCTGCCCCCTCCCTGCACACATGATCCCCTGTACTGCCTGCCCTGATCTCTGCCCTCTGCCCCCTCCCTGCACACATGATCCCCTGTACTAACTGCCCTGATCTCTGCCCTCTGCCCCCTCCCTGCACACATGATCCCCTGTACTGCCTGCCCTGATCTCAGCACTCTGCCCTGTCCCTGCTCACATGATCCCCTGTACTACCTGCCCTTATCTCAGCACCCTGCCCTGTCCCTGCACACATGATCCCCTGTACTGCCTGCCCTGATCTCAGCAGTTTGCCCCCTCTCCGCACACATGATCCCATGTACTGCCTGCCCTGATCTCTGCCCTCTGCCCTGTCCCTGCACACATGATCCCCTGTACTGCCTGCCCTGATCTCTGCTCTCTGCCCCCTCCCTGCACACATGATCCCCTGTACTGCCTGCCCTGATCTCAGCAGTCTGCCCCCTCCCCGCACGCATGATCCCATGTACTGCCTGCCCTGATCTCTGCCCTGTCCCTGCACACATGATCCCCTGTACTGCCTGCCCTGATCTCAGCAGTCTGCCCCCTCCCCGCACACATGATCCCATGTACTGCCTGCCCTGATCTCTGCCCTCTGCCCTGTCCCTGCACACATGATCCCATGTACTGACTGTCCTGATCTCTGCCCTCTGCCCCCTCCATGCACACATGATCCCATGTACTGCCTGCCCTGATCTTCACCCTTTACCCCCTCCCTGCACACATGATCCCCTGTACTGCCTGCCCTGAACTTCACCCTTTACCCCCTCCCTGCACACATGATCCCATGTACTGCCTGCCCTGATCTTCACCCTTTGCCCCCTCCCTGCACACATGATCCCATGTACTGCCTGCCCTGATCATCACCCTTTGCTCCCTCTCTGCACACATGATCCCCTTTACTGCCTGCCCTGATCTCAGAACTCTGCCCCCTCCCTGCACACATAATCTCCAGTACTGCCTGCCCTGATCTTCACCCTTTGCCCCCTCCCTGCACACATAATCTCCTGTACTGCCTGCCCTGATCTTCACCCTTTGCCCCCTCCCTGCACACATAATCCCCTGTACTGCCTGCCCTGATCTCAGAACTCTGCCCCCTCCCTGCCCACATAATCCCCAGTACTGCCTGCCTTGATCTCTGCCCTCTGCCCCCTCCCTGCACACATGATCCCCTGTACTGCCTGCCCTGATCTTCACCCTTTGCCCCCTCCCTGCACACATGATCCCCTGTACTGCCTGCCCTGATCTCAGCACTCTGCCCCCTCCCTGTACACATGATCCCCTGTACTGCCTGCCCTGATCTCAGCACTCTGCCCCCTCCCTGCACACATGATCCCCTGTACTGCCTGCCCTGATCTCTGCTCTCTGCCCCCTCCCTGCACACATGATCCCCTGTACTGCCTGCCCTGATCTCAGCAGTCTGCCCCCTCCCCGCACACATGATCCCATGTACTGCCTGCCCTGATCTCTGCCCTCTGCCCTGTCCCTGCACACATGATCCCCTGTACTGCCTGCCCTGATCTCAGCAGTTTGCCCCCTCTCCGCACACATGATCCCATGTACTGCCTGCCCTGATCTCTGCCCTCTGCCCTGTCCCTGCACACATGATCCCCTGTACTGCCTGCCCTGATCTCTGCTCTCTGCCCCCCTGCACACATGATCCCCTGTACTGCCTGCCCTGATCTCAGCAGTCTGCCCCCTCCCCGCACACATGATCCCATGTACTGCCTGCCCTGATCTCTGCCCTCTGCCCTGTCCCTGCACACATGATCCCCTGTACTGCCTGCCCTGATCTCAGCAGTCTGCCCCCTCCCCGCACACATGATCCCATGTACTGCCTGCCCTGATCTCTGCCCTGTCCCTGCACACATGATCCCATGTACTGACTGTCCTGATCTCTGCCCTCTGCCCTGTCCCTGCACACATGATCCCATGTACTGCCTGCCCTGATCTTCACCCTTTACCCCCTCCCTGCACACATGATCCCCTGTACTGCCTGCCCTGAACTTCACCCTTTACCCCCTCCCTGCACACATGATCCCATGTACTGCCTGCCCTGATCTTCACCCTTTGCCCCCTCCCTGCACACATGATCCCATGTACTGCCTGCCCTGATCATCACCCTTTGCTCCCTCTCTGCACACATGATCCCCTTTACTGCCTGCCCTGATCTCAGAACTCTGCCCCCTCCCTGCACACATAATCTCCAGTACTGCCTGCCCTGATCTTCACCCTTTGCCCCCTCCCTGCACACATAATCTCCTGTACTGCCTGCCCTGATCTTCACCCTTTGCCCCCTCCCTGCACACATAATCCCCTGTACTGCCTGCCCTGATCTCAGAACTCTGCCCCCTCCCTGCCCACATAATCCCCAGTACTGCCTGCCTTGATCTCTGCCCTCTGCCCCCTCCCTGCACACATGATCCCCTGTACTGCCTGCCCTGATCTTCACCCTTTGCCCCCTCCCTGCACACATGATCCCCTGTACTGCCTGCCCTGATCTCAGCACTCTGCCCCCTCCCTGTACACATGATCCCCTGTACTGCCTGCCCTGATCTCAGCACTCTGCCCCCTCCCTGCACACATGATCCCCTGTACTGCCTGCCCTGATCGCTGCCCTCTGCCCCCTCCCTGCACACATGATCCCCTGTACTGCCTGCCCTGATCTCAGCACTCTGCCCCCTCCCTGCACACATGATCCCCTGTACTGCCTGCCCTGATCTCAGCACTCTGCCCCCTCCCTGCACACATGATCCCCTGTACTGCCTGCCCTGATCTCAGCACTCTGCCCCCTCCCTGCACACATGATCCCCTGTACTGCCTGCCCTGACCTCTGCCCTCTGCCCCCTCCCTGCACACATGATCCCCTGTACTGCCTGCCCTGATCTCAGCACTCTGCCCCCTCCCTGCACACATGATCCCCTGTACTGCCTGCCCTGATCGCTGACCTCTGCCCCCTCCCTGCACACATGATCCCCTGTACTGCCTGCCCTGATCTCAGCACTCTGCCCCCTCCCTGCACACATGATCACCTGTACTGCCTGCCCTGATCTCAGCACTCTGCCCCCTCCCTGCACACATGATCCCCTGTACTGCCTGCCCTGACCTCTGCCCTCTGCCCCCTCCCTGCACACATGATCCCCTGTACTGCCTGCCCTGACCTCTGCCCTCTGCCCCCTCCCTGCACACATGATCCCAGGTACTGCATGCCCTGATCGCTGCCCTCTGCCCCCTCCCCGCACACATGATCCCCTGTACTGCCTGCCCTGATCTCAGCACTCTGCCCCCTCCCTGCACACATGATCCCCTGTACAGCCTGCCCTGATCTCAGCACTCTGCCCCCTCCCCGCACACATGATCCCCCGCAGACGGCTATATTCCCCTAAGCCAGCACTGCCATAGAATTGAAGTCACTTAGTTCCTGGTAAGTGGACACTGCAAGGTCCTGTTTTTGTGATCACTAGTCGTTCCATCAGTTGGACGCCCACAAATCGTTAGTCCCTTTTTATGAGGGATAAACATCCAACCTTCCAGCACCTCTACACGAAGTTTACCACAATGTCCTTCGTATGTGGAAGTGTTCTGCTTCCTCTGTCTCTACAAACGATTGGACGCATATTCGTCCCCTGGTTACGGCAGCGCTGATGGAGTCACTCAGCTTCCTGAATTCTTTAGGTTTTAAACTAAACCAAAGTTGGACTTTGTGTGATGTCATGTGCGCTGGTTCCCCCACAAACATCTACAGAACTGAACCCTATGATAAGTTCCCGCAGAGGAGGGGGAGCTGGGGGAGCGGCGTTTACCTCCGGTACCAGGAGATGTGAAGATGACCTCGGCCTCGGGGCTCTCGGAGGCTCTGCACCGCTGAGTGTTTCATCACAACTTCCCCTTACACTTTCAATTCTGTTTGTAGTGTTGTGTTTCCCAGGATTTGTGGCTGATCAGATGTGTGACAAGTCAGTGACTGCTGTCACATGCTCCACCACCAGCATGGACATCTCCCCTTTGACCTTCTAGCTGTGATGGTTCCTTTTGGTCTCCCACCTTCTTCCTGACCTTTAATTATAAATTCATTACATACATTACAATGTGCTTATAGCTTATAGCACATTGTAATGCATGGGTTAAGTCGAAGTAGCTTCGGGTCTTCGTGAGACCCGACGCTACCATGGCGATGGATCACTGCTCCCCGATGATGTCACAGGGAGCGACGATCCTCAGAAAGGAAACGCGCATGGGCGCCGCCATCTTTTTAAAGCCACCGGCAGCTTTGCCCGCGGCGATCAGCAGGAAAACACCCGTGATCGGGTGAAGGGATAGATGAAGGGAGGTAGGGAGAGCAGGAGGGAGGGGGAGATGAAGAGAGGTAGGGAGAGCAGGAGGGAGGGGGAGATGAAGAGAGGTAGGGAGAGCAGGAGGGAGGGGGAGATGAAGAGAGGTAGGGAGAGCAGGAGGGAGGGGGAGATGAAGAGAGGTAGGGAGAGCAGGAGGGAGGGGGAGATGAAAAGAGGTAGGGAGAGCAGGAGGGAGGGGGAGATGAAGAGAGGTAGGGAGAGCAGGAGGGAGGGGGAGATGAAGACAGGTAGGGAGAGCAGGAGGGAGGGGGAGATGAAGAGAGGTAGGGAGAGCAGGAGGGAGGGAGAGATGAAGGGAGGTAGGGAGAGTAGGAGGGAGGGGGAGATGAAGAGAGGTAGGGAAGCAGGAGAGAGGGGGAGATGAAGAGAGGTAGGGAGAGCAGGAGAGAGGGGTAGATGAAGAGAGGTAGGGAGAGCAGGAGGGAGGGAGAGATGAAGAGAGGTAGGCAGAGCAGGAGGGAGGGGGAGATGAAGAGAGGTAGGGAGAGCAGGAGGGAGGGGGAGATGAAGAGAGGTAGGGAGAGCAGGAGGGAGGGGGAGATGAAGAGAGGTAGGGAGAGAAGGAGGGAGGGAGAGATGAAGAGAGGTAGGGAGAGCAGGAGGGAGGGAGAGATGAAGGGAGGTAGGGAGAGCAGAGGTGAGGAAGAGACAAAGAGAGGTAGAGAGAGCAGGAGGGAGGGGGAGATGAAGAGAGGTAGGGAGAGCAGGAGGGAGGGGGAGATGAAGAGAGGTAGGGAGAGCAGGAGGGAGGGGGAGATGAAGAGAGGTAGGGAGAGAAGGAGGGAGGGAGAGATGAAGAGAGGTAGGGAGAGCAGGAGGGAGGGAGAGATGAAGGGAGGTAGGGAGAGCAGAGGTGAGGAAGAGACAAAGAGAGGTAGAGAGAGCAGGAGGGAGGGGGAGATGAAGAGAGGTAGGGAGAGCAGGAGGGAGGGGGAGATGAAGAGAGGTAGGGAGAGCAGGAGGGAGGGGAAGATGAAGAGAGGTAGGGAGAGCAGGAGGGAGGGAGAGATGAAGGGAGGTAGGGAGAGCAGAGGTGAGGAAGAGACAAAGAGAGCTAGGGAGAGCAGGAGGGAGGGGGAGATGAAGAGAGGTAGGGAGAGCAGGAGGGAGGGGGAGATGAAGAGAGGTAGGGAGAGCAGGAAGGAGGGGGAGATGAAGAGAGGTAGGGAGAGCAGGAGGGAGGGGGAGATGAAGAGAGGTAGGGAGAGCAGGAGGGAGGAGGAGATGAAGAAAGGTAGGGAGAGCAGGAGGGAGGGGGAGATGAAGAGAGGTAGGGAGAGCAGGAGGGAGGGGGAGATGAAGAGAGGTAGGGAGAGCAGGAGGGAGGGAGAGATGAAGGTAGGTAGGGAGAGCAGAGGCGAGGAAGAGACAAAGAGAGCTAGGGAGAGCAGGAGGGAGGGTGAGATGAAGAGAGGTAGGGAGAGCAGGAGGGAGGGGGAGATGAAGAGAGGTAGAGAGAGCAGGAAGGAGGGGGAGATGAAGAGAGGTAGGGAGAGCAGGAGGGAGGGGGAGATGAAGAGAGGTAGGGAGAGCAGGAGGGAGGAGGAGATGAAGAAAGGTAGGGAGAGCAGGAGGGAGGGGGAGATCAAGAGAGGTAGGGAGAGCAGGAGGGAGGGGGAGATGAAGAGAGGTAGGGAGAGCAGGAGGGAGGGGGAGATGAAGAGAGGGAGGGGGGGATGAAGAGAGGTAGGGAGAGCAGGAGGGAGGGGGAGATGAAGAGAGGTATGGAGTGCAGGAGGGAGGGAGAGATGAAGAGAGGGAGGGGGAGATGAAGAGAGGTAGGGAGAGCAGGAGGGAGGGGGAGATGAAGAGAGGTAGGGAGAGCAGGAGGGAGGGGGAGATGAAGAGAGGTAGGGAGAGCAGGAGGGGGGGAGAGATGAAGAGAGGTAGGGAGAGCAGGAGGGAGGGGGAGATGAAAAGAGGTAGGGAGAGCAGGAGGGAGGGGGAGATGAAGAGAGGTAGGGAGAGCAGGAGGGAGGGAGAGATGAAAAGAGGTAGGGAGAGCAGGAGGGAGGGGGAGATGAAGAGAGGTAGGGAGAGCAGGAGGGAGGGGGAGATGAAGAGAGGTAGGGAGAGCAGGTAGAAGGGGAAGTAGGAAGAAGGGAGGGAGAGCAGACGAAAGGGGGAGAAGAAGGGAGGGAGAGCAGGGGAAAGGGAGAGATTGTTAAATATTTATATATCACAAATTCATCAGTTTTAGACCATGAAGAGGTAAAGTAATAGCCATACACTTACACAATCTATATGCGCATTAGGGATGAGCTCCTGTACATTACATCAAGCCTAAATATATATGAAGACCATATATAGGGACACTACAAGACACACCTCTACTAGGACTATATATGGCAGACAGACAGTGTCATGGCACCTGATGCCGAGAGGCTGTGACATCGGGCCTGATACCAACAGGCTGTGACATCGGGCCTGATACCGAGAGGCTGTGACATCGGGGCTGATACCGAGAGGCTGTGACATCGGGGCTGATACCGAGAGGCTGTGACATCGGGGCTGATACCGAGAGGTTGTGACATCGGGGCTGATATCAAGAGAGGCTGTGACATCGGGCCTGATACCGAGAAGCTGTGACATCGGGCCTGATACCGAGAGGCTGTGACATCGGGCCTGATACCGAGAGGCTGTGACATCGGGCCTGATACCGAGAGGCTGTGACATCGGGGCTGAGACCGAGAGGCTGTGACATCGGGGCTGATACCGAGAGGCTGTGACATCGGGCCTGACACCGAGAGGCTGTGACATCGGGCCTGATACCGAGAGGCTGTGACATCGGGGCTGAGACCGAGAGGCTGTGACATTGGGGCTGATACCGAGAGGCTGTGACATCGGGGCTGAGACCGAGACGCTGTGACATCGGGCCTGACACCGAGAGGCTGTGACATCGGGGTTGATACCGAGACGCTGTGACATCGGGCCTGACACCGAGAGGCTGTGACATCGGGCCTGATACCGAGAGGCTGTGACATCGGGCCTGATACCCAGAGGCTGTGACATCGGGCCTGATACCCAGAGGCTGTGACATCGGGCCTGATACCGAGAGGCTGTGACATCGGGCCTGATACCCAGAGGCTGTGACATCGGGCCTGACACCGAGAGGCTGTGACATCGGGCCTGATACCGAGAGGCTGTGACATCGGGGCTGAGACCGAGAGGCTGTGACATCGGGGCTGATACCGAGAGGCTGTGACATCGGGGCTGATACCGAGAGGCTGTGACATCGGGCCTAATACCGAGAGGCTGTGACATCGGGCCTAATACCGAGAGGCTGTGACATCGGGCCTAATACCGAGACGCTGTGACATCGGGCCTGACACCGAGAGGCTCTGACATCGGGCCTGATACCGAGAGGCTGTGACATCGGGCCTGATACCGAGAGGCTGTGACATCGGGGCTGAGACCGAGAGGCTGTGACATCGGGGCTGATACCGAGAGGCTGTGACATCGGGCCTGACACCGAGAGGCTGTGACATCGGGCCTGATACCGAGAAGCTGTGACATCGGGGCTGATACCGAGAGGCTGTGACATCGGGCCTGATACCGAGAGGCTGTGACATCGGGCCTGATACCGAGAGGCTGTGACATCGGGCCTGATACCCAGAGGCTGTGACATCGGGCCTGATACCCAGAGGCTGTGACATCGGGCCTGATACCGAGAGGCTGTGACACCGGGCCTGATACCGAGAGGCTGTGACATCGGGGCTGATACCGAGAGGCTGTGACATCGGGGCTGATACCGACAGGCTGTGACATCGGCCCTAATACCGAGAGGCTGTGACATCGGGCCTGATACGGAGAGGCTGTGACATCGGGGCTGATACCCCGAGGCTGTGACATCGGGGCTGATACCCCGAGGCTGTGACATCGGGCCTGATACCGAGAGGCTGTGACATCGGGCCTGATACCGAGAGGCTGTGACATCGGGCCTAATACCGAGAGGCTGTGACATCGGGGCTGATACCGAGAGGCTGTGACATCGGGCCTGATACCGAGAGGCTGTGACATCGGGCCTGATACCGAGAGGCTGTGACATCGGGCCTGATACCGAGAGGCTGTGACACCGGGCCTGATACCGAGAGGCTGTGACATCGGGGCTGATACCGAGAGGCTGTGACATCGGGCCTGATACCGAGAGGCTGTGACATCGGGGCTTATACCGAGAGGCTGTGACATCGGGCCTGATACCGAGAGGCTGTGACATGGGGGCTGATACCGAGAGACTGTGACATCGGGGCTGATACCGAGAGGCTGTGACATCGGGCCTGATACCGAGAGGCTGTGACATGGGGGCTGATACCGAGAGGCTGTGACATCGGAGCTGATACCGAGAGGCTGTGACATCGGGCCTGATACCGAGAGGCTGTGACATCGGGGCTGATACCGAGAGGCTGTGACATCCGGCCTGATACCGAGAGGCTGTGACATCGGGCCTGATACGGAGAGGCTGTGACATCGGGGCTGATACCCCGAGGCTGTGACATCGGGGCTGATACCCCGAGGCTGTGACATCGGGCCTGATACCGAGAGGCTGTGACATCGGGCCTGATACCGAGAGGCTGTGACATCGGGCCTAATACCGAGAGGCTGTGACATCGGGGCTGATACCGAGAGGCTGTGACATCGGGCCTGATACCGAGAGGCTGTGACATCGGGCCTGATACCGAGAGGCTGTGACATCGGGCCTGATACCGAGAGGCTGTGACACCGGGCCTGATACCGAGAGGCTGTGACATCGGGGCTGATACCGAGAGGCTGTGACATCGGGCCTGATACCGAGAGGCTGTGACATCGGGGCTTATACCGAGAGGCTGTGACATCGGGCCTGATACCGAGAGGCTGTGACATGGGGGCTGATACCGAGAGACTGTGACATCGGGGCTGATACCGAGAGGCTGTGACATCGGGCCTGATACCGAGAGGCTGTGACATGGGGGCTGATACCGAGAGGCTGTGACATCGGGGCTGATACCGAGAGGCTGTGACATCGGGCCTGATACCGAGAGGCTGTGACATCGGGGCTGATACCGAGAGGCTGTGACATCCGGCCTGATACCGAGAGGCTGTGACATCGGGCCTGATACCGAGAGGCTGTGACATCGGGCCTGATACCGAGAGGCTGTGACATTGGGCTGATACCGAGAGGCTGTGACATCGGGCCTGATACATCTCGGACGACACATGGAGGAGACACAACAGGTGTAATGTATAACGACATATGAAGAGCTACGGGAAGAGATGGAAACCTCCCGGCCATTACAGAACATATCCTCACTGATACAATGACTGACATGGACACGTGACTGATAACCTGTGCAAGAATCTTGTATCCTGGATGACGCCAATAAAGGAGACATTTTATAAGTGTCATCGAGTTCTTCTGGTGTCACCGAGTGACGTATTTTGGGAATACTCACTTTGACACCAAGTATAGTTATATGTATCAAGATACATTTATCAATGCACAGAACAATAGAGACAATTTAATAATATTTAACAGAGATGAAGGGAGGTCGGGAGAGCAGGGGAAGGAGGAGACAAAGGTAGGGAGAGCAGGGGAAGGAGGAGACAAAGGTAGGGAGAGCGGGGAAGGAGGAGGAAGCAGGTGATAACATATTTGTACATTCTCTACACCTCCAGTTGGTCTCACATGACTAGAGGCAGCCATGACCGGTGATTGCTACCATCTGGGTGATATAAATGACGCGTTATGTATCCGGGGTTTACAATTAATCAGAGACGACTTTAGCAGAAATGTGACAGGTGCGATGGGGATGGAGCAGATGATGTCCACGTTCTGTGCTACTGCCCAAAAATAAGACTCACTGAGAAAATTGGGAAGTTTTGTTTTGTTGACGTCCTGCACCTTGGGTCATGATGAAGATATTGCAGAGAGACTTTGCTTGGATCCGAGGTCCGCCGTAGTTCACCTTATTCTTCCGGGTGCATGTAAGTGCTTGATCTTGCGACACAATTCCATTTTTAAATTCTGTGGTTTGTCCAAATCCATCAGGTTGTCCGGCAACTCGTCCCCCGATTTCTGTTGCACGCAAGCCAGCGCCGGTGCGCCAAAATCTTGGGGCAAAACGGAAATCGTTGGGAAACTCGACAAAAATTCGTCCGACGGACCCTTAGTAAATGGCTCTGCTGTGCACTATTCATGAAAACTGATAAAGTTTGATAAAACTTGTGGACACCAGAGAAGTTTTATGTAGATGAGATGATGTTACCTCTCAGGTAAGAAGCAAACGACGGGGGGAGGGGAAGGGACCAAGTCACAAGGAGAGATTGATTTTTTGTTTGATTTTAGGGTGTGTTGGGTAGTAAAGGGCGTAAATCATAATCCATCCATCTGCTGCATTGGAATCTGTGTAAGTGTAATCGGTTTTTTTTTCTTCTTTTCTGCTTGGACCCCGTGGGGGTCATTTATCATCAGACTCCTTGGGCACTTCTATGTCTATTCTGGGAGCTCCGCTGCTTTGGTCTTTGGCTCTTTAATAAATGTTCTTATGGTTTATTTTCTGTCTGGGATTTTTTTTCCCAAAAAGTCCCAAAAAAGTCTAAAAATGCATAAAAAGTCCCAGCACATAGACCAGCAGGGACTGGAAGGAGTGTGAGACTTTTCTGAGACTTTGCATGTTTTTGGCTTAGCTCGGTGTTACACCGGATTAATGAAGAGGTGAATCGTCCTGTGAGACTTTTCTGAGACTTTTTGCATGCTTTTGGCCCGGTGTTACACCGGATTAATGAAGAGGTGAATCGTCCTGTGAGACTTTTCTGAGACTTTTGCATGCTTTTGGCTCGGTGTTACACCGGATTAATGAAGAGGTGAATCGTCCTGTGAGACTTTTTCTCAGACTTTTTGCATGTTTTTGGCTTGGCTCGGTGTTGCACTCGCAGTTGTTCTAGGTTTACACCGGATTAATGAAGAGGTGAATCGTCCTGTGAGACTTTTTGCATGTTTTTGGCTTGGCTCGCTGTTGCACTCGCAGTAGTTCTAGGTTTACACCGGATTAATGAAGAGGTGAATCGTCCTGTGGGACTTTTTGCATGTTTTTGGCTTGGCTCGCTGTTGCACTCGCAGTAGTTCTAGGTTTACACCAGATTAATGAAGAGGTGAATCGTCCTGTGAGACTTTTCTGAGACTTTTTGCATGTTTTTGGCTTGGCTCGGTGTTGCACTCGCAGCGGTTCTAGGTTTACACCGGATTAATGAAGAGGTGAATCGTCCTGTGAGACTTTTCTGAGACTATTTGCATGTTTTTGGCTTGGCTCGGTGTTACACCGGATTAATGAAGAGGTGAATCGTCCTGTGACATCGGGGCTGATACCGAGAGGCTGTGACATCGGGGCTGATACCGAGAGGCTGTGACATCGGGGCTGATACCGAGAGGTTGTGACATCGGGGCTGATACCGAGAGGCTGTGACATCGGGCCTGATACCGAGAAGCTGTGACATCGGGCCTGATACCGAGAGGCTGTGACATCGGGCCTGATACCGAGAGGCTGTGACATCGGGCCTGATACCGAGAGGCTGTGACATCGGGGCTGAGACCGAGAGGCTGTGACATCGGGGCTGATACCGAGAGGCTGTGACATCGGGCCTAACACCGAGAGTCTGTGACATCGGGCCTGATACCGAGAGGCTGTGACATCGGGGCTGAGACCGAGAGGCTGTGACATCGGGGCTGATACCGAGAGGCTGTGACATCGGGCCTGACACCGAGAGGCTGTGACATCGGGGTTGATACCGAGACGCTGTGACATCGGGCCTGACACCGAGAGGCTGTGACATCGGGCCTGACACCGAGAGGCTGTGACATCGGGCCTGATACCGAGAGGCTGTGACATCGGGGCTGAGACCGAGAGGCTGTGACATCGGGGCTGATACCGAGAGGCTGTGACATCGGGGCTGAGACCGAGACGCTGTGACATCGGGCCTGACACCGAGAGGCTGTGACATCGGGGTTGATACCGAGACGCTGTGACATCGGGCCTGACACCGAGAGGCTGTGACATCGGGCCTGATACCGAGAGGCTGTGACATCGGGCCTGATACCCAGAGGCTGTGACATCGGGCCTGATACCCAGAGGCTGTGACATCGGGCCTGATACCGAGAGGCTGTGACATCGGGCCTGATACCCAGAGGCTGTGACATCGGGCCTGACACCGAGAGGCTGTGACATCGGGCCTGATACCGAGAGGCTGTGACATCGGGGCTGAGACCGAGAGGCTGTGACATCGGGGCTGATACCGAGAGGCTGTGACATCGGGGCTGATACCGAGAGGCTGTGACATCGGGCCTAATACCGAGAGGCTGTGACATCGGGCCTAATACCGAGAGGCTGTGACATCGGGCCTAATACCGAGACGCTGTGACATCGGGCCTGACACCGAGAGGCTGTGACATCGGGCCTGATACCGAGAGGCTGTGACATCGGGGCTGAGACCGAGAGGCTGTGACATCGGGGCTGATACCGAGAGGCTGTGACATCGGGGCTGAGACCGAGACGCTGTGACATCGGGCCTGACACCGAGAGGCTGTGACATCGGGGTTGATACCGAGACGCTGTGACATCGGGCCTGACACCGAGAGGCTGTGACATCGGGCCTGATACCGAGAGGCTGTGACATCGGGCCTGATACCCAGAGGCTGTGACATCGGGCCTGATACCCAGAGGCTGTGACATCGGGCCTGATACCGAGAGGCTGTGACATCGGGCCTGATACCGAGAGGCTGTGACATCGGGGCTGAGACCGAGAGGCTGTGACATCGGGGCTGATACCGAGAGGCTGTGACATCGGGGCTGATACCGAGAGGCTGTGACATCGGGCCTAATACCGAGAGGCTGTGACATCGGGCCTAATACCGAGAGGCTGTGACATCGGGCCTAATACCGAGACGCTGTGACATCGGGCCTGACACCGAGAGGCTCTGACATCGGGCCTGATACCGAGAGGCTGTGACATCGGGCCTGATACCGAGAGGCTGTGACATCGGGGCTGAGACCGAGAGGCTGTGACATCGGGGCTGATACCGAGAGGCTGTGACATCGGGCCTGACACCGAGAGGCTGTGACATCGGGCCTGATACCGAGAAGCTGTGACATCGGGGCTGATACCGAGAGGCTGTGACATCGGGCCTGATACCGAGAGGCTGTGACATCGGGCCTGATACCGAGAGGCTGTGACATCGGGCCTGATACCCAGAGGCTGTGACATCGGGCCTGATACCGAGAGGCTGTGACATCGGGCCTGATACCGAGAGGCTGTGACACCGGGCCTGATACCGAGAGGCTGTGACATCGGGGCTGATACCGAGAGGCTGTGACATCGGGGCTGATACCGACAGGCTGTGACATGGGCCTAATACCGAGAGGCTGTGACATCGGGCCTGATACGGAGAGGCTGTGACATCGGGGCTGATACCCCGAGGCTGTGACATCGGGGCTGATACCCCGAGGCTGTGACATCGGGCCTGATACCGAGAGGCTGTGACATCGGGCCTGATACCGATAGGCTGTGACATCGGGCCTAATACCGAGAGGCTGTGACATCGGGGCTGATACCGAGAGGCTGTGACATCGGGCCTGATACCGAGAGGCTGTGACATCGGGCCTGATACCGAGAGGCTGTGACATCGGGCCTGATACCGAGAGGCTGTGACACCGGGCCTGATACCGAGAGGCTGTGACATCGGGGCTGAGACCGAGAGGCTGTGACATCGGGCCTGATACCGAGAGGCTGTGACATCGGGGCTGAGACCGAGAGGCTGTGACATCGGGGCTGATACCGAGAGGCTGTGACATCGGGGCTGAGACCGAGACGCTGTGACATCGGGCCTGACACCGAGAGGCTGTGACATCGGGGTTGATACCGAGACGCTGTGACATCGGGCCTGACACCGAGAGGCTGTGACATCGGGCCTGATACCGAGAGGCTGTGACATCGGGCCTGATACCCAGAGGCTGTGACATCGGGCCTGATACCCAGAGGCTGTGACATCGGGCCTGATACCGAGAGGCTGTGACATCGGGCCTGATACCCAGAGGCTGTGACATCGGGCCTGACACCGAGAGGCTGTGACATCGGGCCTGATACCGACAGGCTGTGACATGGGCCTAATACCGAGAGGCTGTGACATCGGGCCTGATACGGAGAGGCTGTGACATCGGGGCTGATACCCCGAGGCTGTGACATCGGGCCTGATACCGAGAGGCTGTGACATCGGGCCTGATACCGAGAGGCTGTGACATCGGGCCTGATACCCAGAGGCTGTGACATCGGGCCTGACACCGAGAGGCTGTGACATCGGGCCTGATACCGAGAGGCTGTGACATCGGGGCTGAGACCGAGAGGCTGTGACATCGGGGCTGATACCGAGAGGCTGTGACATCGGGGCTGATACCGAGAGGCTGTGACATCGGGCCTAATACCGAGAGGCTGTGACATCGGGCCTAATACCGAGAGGCTGTGACATCGGGCCTAATACCGAGACGCTGTGACATCGGGCCTGACACCGAGAGGCTCTGACATCGGGCCTGATACCGAGAGGCTGTGACATCGGGCCTGATACCGAGAGGCTGTGACATCGGGGCTGAGACCGAGAGGCTGTGACATCGGGGCTGATACCGAGAGGCTGTGACATCGGGCCTGACACCGAGAGGCTGTGACATCGGGCCTGATACCGAGAAGCTGTGACATCGGGGCTGATACCGAGAGGCTGTGACATCGGGCCTGATACCGAGAGGCTGTGACATCGGGCCTGATACCGAGAGGCTGTGACATCGGGCCTGATACCCAGAGGCTGTGACATCGGGCCTGATACCGAGAGGCTGTGACATCGGGCCTGATACCGAGAGGCTGTGACACCGGGCCTGATACCGAGAGGCTGTGACATCGGGGCTGATACCGAGAGGCTGTGACATCGGGGCTGATACCGACAGGCTGTGACATGGGCCTAATACCGAGAGGCTGTGACATCGGGCCTGATACGGAGAGGCTGTGACATCGGGGCTGATACCCCGAGGCTGTGACATCGGGGCTGATACCCCGAGGCTGTGACATCGGGCCTGATACCGAGAGGCTGTGACATCGGGCCTGATACCGAGAGGCTGTGACATCGGGCCTAATACCGAGAGGCTGTGACATCGGGGCTGATACCGAGAGGCTGTGACATCGGGCCTGATACCGAGAGGCTGTGACATCGGGCCTGATACCGAGAGGCTGTGACATCGGGCCTGATACCGAGAGGCTGTGACACCGGGCCTGATACCGAGAGGCTGTGACATCGGGGCTGATACCGAGAGGCTGTGACATCGGGCCTGATACCGAGAGGCTGTGACATCGGGGCTTATACCGAGAGGCTGTGACATCGGGCCTGATACCGAGAGGCTGTGACATGGGGGCTGATACCGAGAGACTGTGACATCGGGGCTGATACCGAGAGGCTGTGACATCGGGCCTGATACCGAGAGGCTGTGACATGGGGGCTGATACCGAGAGGCTGTGACATCGGGGCTGATACCGAGAGGCTGTGACATCGGGCCTGATACCGAGAGGCTGTGACATCGGGGCTGATACCGAGAGGCTGTGACATCCGGCCTGATACCGAGAGGCTGTGACATCGGGCCTGATACCGAGAGGCTGTGACATCGGGCCTGATACCGAGAGGCTGTGACATTGGGCTGATACCGAGAGGCTGTGACATCGGGCCTGATACATCTCGGACGACACATGGAGGAGACACAACAGGTGTAATGTATAACGACATATGAAGAGCTACGGGAAGAGATGGAAACCTCCCGGCCATTACAGAACATATCCTCACTGATACAATGACTGACATGGACACGTGACTGATAACCTGTGCAAGAATCTTGTATCCTGGATGACGCCAATAAAGGAGACATTTTATAAGTGTCATCGAGTTCTTCTGGTGTCACCGAGTGACGTATTTTGGGAATACTCACTTTGACACCAAGTATAGTTATATGTATCAAGATACATTTATCAATGCACAGAACAATAGAGACAATTTAATAATATTTAACAGAGATGAAGGGAGGTCGGGAGAGCAGGGGAAGGAGGAGACAAAGGTAGGGAGAGCAGGGGAAGGAGGAGACAAAGGTAGGGAGAGCGGGGAAGGAGGAGGAAGCAGGTGATAACATATTTGTACATTCTCTACACCTCCAGTTGGTCTCACATGACTAGAGGCAGCCATGACCGGTGATTGCTACCATCTGGGTGATATAAATGACGCGTTATGTATCCGGGGTTTACAATTAATCAGAGACGACTTTAGCAGAAATGTGACAGGTGCGATGGGGATGGAGCAGATGATGTCCACGTTCTGTGCTACTGCCCAAAAATAAGACTCACTGAGAAAATTGGGAAGTTTTGTTTTGTTGACGTCCTGCACCTTGGGTCATGATGAAGATATTGCAGAGAGACTTTGCTTGGATCCGAGGTCCGCCGTAGTTCACCTTATTCTTCCGGGTGCATGTAAGTGCTTGATCTTGCGACACAATTCCATTTTTAAATTCTGTGGTTTGTCCAAATCCATCAGGTTGTCCGGCAACTCGTCCCCCGATTTCTGTTGCACGCAAGCCAGCGCCGGTGCGCCAAAATCTTGGGGCAAAACGGAAATCGTTGGGAAACTCGACAAAAATTCGTCCGACGGACCCTTAGTAAATGGCTCTGCTGTGCACTATTCATGAAAACTGATAAAGTTTGATAAAACTTGTGGACACCAGAGAAGTTTTATGTAGATGAGATGATGTTACCTCTCAGGTAAGAAGCAAACGACGGGGGGAGGGGAAGGGACCAAGTCACAAGGAGAGATTGATTTTTTGTTTGATTTTAGGGTGTGTTGGGTAGTAAAGGGCGTAAATCATAATCCATCCATCTGCTGCATTGGAATCTGTGTAAGTGTAATCGTTTTTTTTTTCTTCTTTTCTGCTTGGACCCCGTGGGGGTCATTTATCATCAGACTCCTTGGGCACTTCTATGTCTATTCTGGGAGCTCCGCTGCTTTGGTCTTTGGCTCTTTAATAAATGTTCTTATGGTTTATTTTCTGTCTGGGATTTTTTTTCCCAAAAAGTCCCAAAAAAGTCTAAAAATGCATAAAAAGTCCCAGCACATAGACCAGCAGGGACTGGAAGGAGTGTGAGACTTTTCTGAGACTTTGCATGTTTTTGGCTTAGCTCGGTGTTACACCGGATTAATGAAGAGGTGAATCGTCCTGTGAGACTTTTTCTCAGACTTTTTGCATGTTTTTGGCTTGGCTCGGTGTTGCCCTCGCAGTGGTTCTAGGTTTACACCGGATTAATGAAGAGGTGAATCGTCCTGTGAGACTTTTCTGAGACTTTTTGCATGCTTTTGGCTCGGTGTTACACCGGATTAATGAAGAGGTGAATCGTCCTGTGAGACTTTTCTGAGACTTTTTGCATGCTTTTGGCTCGGTGTTACACCGGATTAATGAAGAGGTGAATCGTCCTGTGAGACTTTTTCTCAGACTTTTTGCATGTTTTTGGCTTGGCTTGGTGTTGCACTCGCAGTTGTTCTAGGTTTACACCGGATTAATGAAGAGGTGAATCGTCCTGTGAGACTTTTTGCATGTTTTTGGCTTGGCTCGCTGTTGCACTCGCAGTAGTTCTAGGTTTACACCGGATTAATGAAGAGGTGAATCGTCCTGTGGGACTTTTTGCATGTTTTTGGCTTGGCTCGCTGTTGCACTCGCAGTAGTTCTAGGTTTACACCAGATTAATGAAGAGGTGAATCGTCCTGTGAGACTTTTCTGAGACTTTTTGCATGTTTTTGGCTTGGCTCGGTGTTGCACTCGCAGCGGTTCTAGGTTTACACCGGATTAATGAAGAGGTGAATCGTCCTGTGAGACTTTTCTGAGACTATTTGCATGTTTTTGGCTTGGCTCGGTGTTACACCAGATTAATGAAGAGGTGAATCGTCCTGTGAGACTTTTTCTGAGACTTTTTGCATGTTTTTGGCTTGGCTCGGTGTTGCACTCGCAGTAGTTCTAGGTTCACACCGGATTAATGAAGAGGTGAATCGTCCTGTGAGACTTTTCTGAGACTATTTGCATGTTTTTGGCTTGGCTCGGTGTTACACCGGATTAATGAAGAGGTGAATCGTCCTTTGGGACTTTTCTGAGACTTTTTGCATGTTTTTGGCTTGGCTCGGTGTTGCACTCGCAGCGGTTCTAGGTTTACACCGGATTAATGAAGAGGTGAATCGTCTTGTGGGACTTTTCTGAGACTTTTTGCATGTTTTTGGCTTGGCTCGCTGTTGCACTCGCAGTAGTTCTAGGTTTACACCAGATTAATGAAGAGGTGAATCGTCCTGTGAGACTTTTTAGCAGTGAAACGTCTCAGAAACCCTCAATGTGACGACTTTGAGACATTTTTGTGCCAATGGTAAATAACCCCCCATGACTTTTCACCTTTCCCCGCGGTGACCTGTGTGCGTCTTGTCATTTGCAGGAGGAGCTGCAGTTTTTATTGTTTGTTACATTTCTTACATTTTCTGTTTTTCGTAGATGATTTTCACTTGTATTGTAATAAATCAGACATTTCCAGTGAGACCAATTATTTTACTATGTTCTTTTTCATAAGACTTTCATTGTCCTGTATTTCCCCTGCAGTCCTGCTGTTTGTTACTAGTGAGCTGTGCGCAGCTGCCTGACACAGTGTAACGACACACCCCGGGACCTGATGACATCACGCAATCAGATCCGTCCATGTACCTCCTCATGTGATGAGCACGAGGCGCGGGCTGTGCCTCTCCTTCTCCCGTGACCTGAGACACCTGCGCTGTGCGCCCCGCCCGCCTCTCGTGCCAAAGTCTCTGCAGTCACAAGACCTGGATAATAACAGTGACACTCGTGAGCACTCGCCCTGATACCGTGTCATGTGATTGTCCTCAGGTACAGGACATTGCCCCACAGATACCACCAGGAGACACAAAGTGCCCCCATATCCTACAGGACCCCCTATAGAGAAGTCATTGGGGTCATTTATCATTATTTTTCTGGGGTTTTTTTGAGACATTTTTTGGCCCATTGCAATTTTTTTGCTTTCTAAGGGACATTTTGAAATGTTTGTTTCCCGTCAGTCAGGCGCATTTATCTTCTATTCCGGATGTGCTAAATGTGTGAAAATCACTTTTATCTTCTATTTCAGGCACAAATCACTTTTATCATTTCAAATTTATCTAAAATTAGCAACATTTTTGGCGCAAAAAACTCCAGACTAAACCATAGTTAAGGAAAACATAGAAAATGGAAAGAAGCGACTCGTGACATTTCTGCGACATTTGTTAAAAATGTGAAATCTTTAACACAAGGAAAAAGTGAGATTGATAAATTACCAAAGAAGCAGACGGAAAAAAGACGGCAAAAACGGAGATAAGATGAATGACCCCCATGGCTGCACCATCGGACTGGGACGTTGCAATATCCCTTAGGTATCTCTGAGCTTTGGTCACACCTCGAGGTGCCGCTGCTCGGTCCCCCGGCTCATGGAGAGATTGTCCACTGTCCTGGATGTTCCTCACTGGTAGAAGTTTTCTGGCTCTCCAAAACGAGTTCGAAAAAGGGGAGTGGTCTGTTTAAATGGGTGTGGCTAGTGCCAAAAAAACCTGCACCAAAAATACTACTGACCCAACAGAATTGTGTCCTAACTTTCTGGGGTAAAGTAAGACAACCCATACAAGGTGCAGAGTAGGAGTGCACAGTCTTATACTGCACCAGACTCTTCTATGAGCCTGGATGTCATGATACTTACCTACCATTTATTACAGTCCTGGGCCCTTCACTGGTAAAGAACTAAGACAAATAGAAGACACAGAGCACTTCTCTTGCTGGGTGTAATATGGTCACACCAACAATTCAAAACGCTTAAGGCACTTGATTGATTCTGACACATCCGGCTCGGCCGCTCTATGCCAGCTGGACTCCCATCTGGCAAGTCGGCCAGCCAAGCGTTCTCCTTCACATCTTTCTCTTTCCGCCAGCTGCGACTTAGCGCATGTAATAAGAAAAACAAACATAAATTAACATTAGAACAAAATCTCTGATATATTCATCTCTGCCTCCGAGGCTGAGTGCTGTAACTTAGGGCT
Source organism: Engystomops pustulosus (assembly GCF_040894005.1). Taxonomy (NCBI): domain Eukaryota; kingdom Metazoa; phylum Chordata; class Amphibia; order Anura; family Leptodactylidae; genus Engystomops; species Engystomops pustulosus. The sequence continues at coordinate 390,833 of NC_092412.1, forward strand.
CAGCGTCCGATATAACAGACACATAGCTGATGCCGGATCAGCCCGAGATCAGAGCGGTGACAGCATCGGAATACACTGGGTATCTGCTGTATCTAAACGTTAAACCCATCAGTGTGACTGCGGCATTTAACTTGGCTGACGGGGGTCTCTCCTCCACGTCTTCGGGGGCACTGATTGCTGTTATGGCAGCGCTGAGGTCTGATCAGGACCCCAGGGCTGTCCGCAGGCAGTGCCTGTAACATCCTGTCTGTGTATGTGCATAGGCTGACACAGCTACTACCCTGCAATACATCCGGACATATTATCATGAACACATAAGATGACTGCTTCATATCTCCTGGTGCAACTAATAAAAAAAGTTTAAAAAAAAATAAAAATTAATACATTTATAAACATATAAAGAGACATATAACACAAAAATCATAACACAAAACCCACATTTATAGTATCACCGCATCCGTAACAACCCGTCGATTTAACCCCTTCACACTCTGTGACGGATTTATCCACCAAGGAGCTATGAAGGCTGCATATCGCAGCAAAGACCCATCGCTGTCACCCGCGGTAGGTGCCGCCATCTTACCTCCGAACGTCACTCCCCTGAACGTCATCGGGGGGGCGGCGATCGGTTGACATGATCTTCGTCAGACCTGAGGCTACGTGGCTTCTGAGGAATCGTTACAATGAGCCAGCTGCTCATTGTAATGAATGACCTGAAAAAAATACAGTTGTATTGCTGTATATGGTAGGAACGATCAGACCATGTAGGGTTAATATAACCTAGATGGCCTAAGAAATAGTGAAAAAAAAGAAAAAAAAAGTTTAAAAAATGAATAATAAATTAAAAGTTCAAATCCCCCCCCTTTCCCTAGAACTGATATAAAACATAATAAACTGTAGAAATCACAGACACATCAGGTATCGCTGCGTCCGAAATGCCCGATCTATCACAATACAAAAATGGTTACGGCCGGCGGTGACCTCCGAGGCGGGAAATGGCGCCCAAATGTCCGAAACACGATTTTTACACCTTTTTACATGACATAAAAAAATGTAATAAAAAATGATCAAAATGTCGCACAGACCTCAGAATGGTAGCAATGCAAATGTCAGCTTATTTCACGCCTCCCAATACACGGCGCGGAATAATAAATAACATTACGGGAAAGTAAAATTTGTTACGCGCAAAATAAGCCTCACACAGGTCTGTACACGGAACAATGAAAAAGTGATGGATTCTTGAAGATGGAGAGCGAGAAATGAGCGAAAATACCCTGCGTCCTCAAGGGGTTAAGAAAGATCAGTATTGAACGGCTTCGATGAACCAAACTTTTTCGTTATACCTTCCTCTAGTCCTAAAATTTACACTTTTCCAAAAGATAAAAAGAGAAAACTCATCTTACAATTTGTTTCAATAGAAAACGGAAAAAGTGGAAGGCGCTCGCCACCGGCTACTCACAAAACCAGCGGGATGAAGCGCGAGTGTTCCCTCCCACGAGGACACGTAAAGCCCGAGCCGCTGGTCAGCGCCGTTACACTGGTTTCTTTTTCTATTGAAACAAATTGTGTAAATTTTAGGACTAAATGAACGTATAACCCACCGAATTTGTCCCATCCAAATTTCACCTCCATTTTGATGTAATTACTATGAAGATCTCAAGGGGTTAACAATCTTCCTGATAGTTTGGGGGGGGGGGGCAGATTTGAAAATGGGGGATTATATGGGGGGGGGGGGTTAATGTTAAATTTTTAAAATTGCTTTAAAAACAGAAATTATCCCCAAAATAGTCAATTCTGAAAATATGGAAAATCAATATTCGATTTGTAGCCGCGAGACATCAAAATAAATGATCCAGACATTTAAAAAAATGATGAAAATGTAAAGTAATAACCTGGGAAACTTATTTAGGTGGTAAATCTATCTGCCTGAAAACGCAGGCGTTCTTCTTGGTCAGCGCCACAATGGGAGATACCAGGGAGGAGAACACCAGGGAGGAGAACACCAGGATGTTGTCTTGATAGACCACCACACAGGTATAAACTAAGTCTCTGAATATGTCGTTGACGCACCGCTGGTGCGTTACAGAGTCCAAAGGGCATAACAAGGTACTCGAAGTGGCCATCTCAAGTATTGAATGTGGCTTTCCATTCATCACCTTCACATACGCGGAAGAGGTTATATTCCCCCCACAGGTCCAACTTGGTGAAAACCTTGGCACCACTTAGACGATCAAACAGTTCCGTGATCAGGGGTAGTGGGCAGCAGTTTTTCACCATTACAGAGGTAATCAATGGACGGACGGAGATAACCTTCCTTCTTCACCATGAAGAAGAATCCCGCACCAGCAGGGACGAATACCTGTGTAAAAAGCCCTTCTGCAGGTTCTCCTTCACATAGGCCAACATGGCCGTGGTTTCGGGAACAGATAGGAGATACACTCGACCAGTTGGAGGAAATGCGCCCGGTATCAAGTCTATTGGACAGTCATAGGGTCAGTGTGGCTGAAAAGACATCAGCAAAGTCCACACATGGAGCAGGGAGACCGACCAGAAACTTGAAGGACTTCAGAAGCAAGACGGTGGAGAAGGGACAAGGCAGTTCCAGACATTGTGACTGGCATTCCAGTCCCCAGCAGAGAACCTCACCCGTCTTCCAGTTGAGCACCGGTGCGTGGCGCTGCAACCATGGAAGGCCCAGAAGAATAACAAGCCCCAAAGCAAATAGCGAAGGGGCTGAGGACTGTAGGGGGTGGTTTCAAGCCTTCTGGTAGGCTGGTGGGGCTTGCCCCTTTACTCCTCCCGTGTGAGGTCACAGGAGGTGGTGTTTGGGGGCGGGTAAGGACCCGCCCGGTGGTTTTATAAAGTCCGAGAGCACGTGGGGGGGCCTCTTTCCTTCTGCCCCCTGGACCGAAGAGGCGAGAAGTCAGAGACACCTCTGCAAATACCCAGCATGGCTTCCCTAGAAGATCTAGTACTCTGGCAAGTGGCCCTGGATGGTTCAGCCATGCTGGATACCCTCCTGCAGCGCCCTGCTGCGGGGTCGGTTCAAGAAGCGGACGTCCCTGAAGGGGACACCCATCTCCTAGGACCGAATCCTTCTGCAGTGGCTTCCACCCTGGAGGGTACAGCCACCACCCCCTGCCCGGCGGCCCGCCACCCTGTCACCAACACCCACCCAGTGCTCCTCACCTCCTCCACGTGTGCAGCGTCTCCAGTGCAGTGTCTGAGGAGCAGCTGGCAGAAGATAGAGGAAGGCCCATCCGGAAGATCAGGCCTCCTGTCAGTTTGAGCCCTGGATCGCCTGCACCAACCAGGTAGCGCGGCCCGGGCCAGAAAAAGATGGCGTCGTCCAGACCACGTGGGACCCGTGCTGCAGCCAGTGCAGCGGATCGTCGGGGGACGGATCGGAAGGAGGCCTTAAGGATAAGTGTTTGCCTCCCGCGCGCTCCCCCACCCGGCATCCAAGCGCTGCGCCCCGCACCCACCCTGTGTTCACCCAGCAGGCCGCGTCCCCCTGCCTGTCACCGCCTCCACTCCCCACCGCTTCTGCGTATCACCCAGCCGGTGCCAGCGCTGCGGCCGTGCCTCCCTGCGCTCCCCAAGCAGGCCGCGATCCCCAGCCAGCCAGCCCGCACCTCCCCCGATCACCCCCCCCGCGCTCACCTCCGCTCCGGCGGGTCCCCCAGCCGGTGCCTGCTCCCAGCCCTGCGGCCGTGCCTCCCAGCGCCATCCAAGCAGGCCGCGATCCCCAGCCAGCCAGCCCGCACCTCCCCCTATCACCCCCCCGCGCTCACCTCCGCTCCGGCGGGTCCCCCAGCCGGTGCCTGCTCCCAGCCCTGCGGCCATGCCTCCCAGCGCCATCCAAGCAGGCCGCGATCCCCAGCCAGCCAGCCCGCGCTCCCTCCCGCGCCCCCCCCCCCCCGCGCTCACCTCCCGCGACCCCCCCCCCCACCCCGCGCTCACCTCCGCGCTCACCTCCGCGCTCACCTCCGCTCCGGCGTGTCCCCCAGCCGGTGCCTGCTCCCAGCCCTGCGGCCATGCCTCCCAGCGCCATCCAGCAGGCCGCGATCCCCTGCCAGCCAGCCCGCGCTCCCTCCCCCGCCCCCCCCCCCCCCCCCGCGCGCTCACCTGAACTCCGGCGTGGTTTTCAGCCGGGAGCAGCATCCAGCGCTGCGGCCCGGCCCACCCGGTAGCCAGCAGGGGACACAAGGCCTTCCCCTCCGCGGCGTTCTCCTCATGGCTCCCCCTCATACCGTCGTGCGGTGCCTCCGCATCCCACCGGCAGCCCCAGGCTCTCCTCCTCTCAATGCCACCCCCTCCCCCAGCACTCTCCTTGGCGCAGCAGGATCTCCAGGCAGCCCCAGGCCCAACACCAGGCCTCTGGCCTACCCCCCTATGCAGCCCCAGGCCCAACACTAGGCCTCTGGCCTACCCCCCTATGCAGCCCCAGGCCCAACACTAGGCCTCGGGCCTACCCCCCTATGCAGCCCCAGGCCCAACACTAGGCCTCTGGCCTACCCCCCTATGCAGCCCCAGGCCCAATACTAGGCCTCTGGCCTACCCCCCTATGCAGCCCCAGGCCCAATACTAGGCCTCTGGCCTACCCCCCTATGCAGCCCCAGGCCCCATACAAGGCCTCAGGCCTGCTCCTCACCCAGGCCCTACATCAGGCCCGGGCCTACTCCCCAGCCAGCCCCAGGCCCTCCCTGTCACATACCCCCCCCCCCCACCACCAACACAGCCGCCAGCAGCGCTATCACCAGCCTGCGTCCTGGCCCTCTCCTCCCCCCCCCCCCCACCACCACCATGCCCCCCGGATCCCTGGGCAGCTCCTTTTCCCTTCTCCTATTCCCCTGAGTCCTCTCTGCATACCCTTGATGCGGTAGAGACCTCTATGCCCACGGTGCACCACAGAGACAGGAGCCACAGATCCCCGTCCAACGAGCAGCAACGGCACAGCAGAATGGACTCCCAGACATCACGGAGGACGCATCATCAGGACGTCGCAGACACTACAACGTCACCGGGTTCCAGTGGCCGCGAGGTGGCGCACTCACACGCCCGCACCCGGCACCGAGACTCCCGACAACGCCGCAGAGACTTCCCTCACCGCCTGACCAAGCTCTCCAGGCGGTCATCAGAGCATCCAACAACTCGCCAGGAATCCGAAAACAGATCCTCAGCTCATCTACAGCCACCGCAGTCCCAGAGGTCATCCCGCCATGGCAGCCAAGGCTCTCAAGCTCCACCTCGCAGCTCAGTCATCATCAAGAAACCACCTCAACGCATCACTTCAGCTTCCGAACATCACCAACCATCTGAACAGGACAAAGCACAGTCTTCTCATCAGGACACGTCAGCTCCACCAGCGAAGACTTCATCCGGTGAGTTCAGTGGCCTCCCCTCGTGGTCGGCCATTACCTCCTCACACAAGAGCACAGAGGTCATCACACAAGAGCACAGAGGTCATCACACAAGAGCACAGAGGTCATCACACAAGAACACAGAGGTCATCACACAAGAGCACAGAGGTCATCACACAAGAACACAGAGGTCATCACACAAGAGCACAGAGGTCATCACACAAGAACACAGAGGTCATCACACAAGAACACAGAGGTCATCACGTCCATTATCTCATCACACAAGAACACGGAGGTCATCACACAAGAACACAGAGGTCATCACGTCCATTATCTCATCACACAAGAACACAGAGGTCATCACGTCCATTATCTCATCACACAAGAACACAGAGGTCATCACGTCCATTAGATCACTACTCACACAATTACAAGCCAGTCAGGATACACCTGTGGGATTAGGGAATTTAGCTAACGCAGGACAGGGTAACACATTTAGGGATCGCAGCCCAGGGACTGCCAGTGCCTGGGGCTGCGCGATCATCCTTCCGGGAGCCGGGTCCGTGCCTTCTGGCAGGACCTGACTGTAACAATGAGCATGCGTAACACGCTGAGCATTACACAGTGAATACATCTGTATTACACTGTGTAAGGTGTAGAATATCTTGAACAGGCAATAACTTAGAAACATTATTGGACCCGCTTGCTGACTGCCGTAAAAACAAACCCGAAAAACTCGATAAAAATGTAAATTGTTCATATAATCTCTTCACAAAAATGTTCTAATACGTGATCAAAAAAAAAAAAAAAAAAAAAAAAAAAAAGAGCGCCGCAATGGTATCAATGGAAAAGACAACTCAACATGTAAAAAATAAGCCCTAAACTCGCTCTGTCAACCAAAAAATATTATATTATGTCTCAGAAAAGATGGCGATGCAAAAACAAATGAGATTTCCTCTATATTAGTTTTTTCCAGTAAAATTGTAAATATAAAAAACTATATAAATGAGGTATCAACGTAATCATAGTGATCTGTACGTTATAGATATATGGTATTGTTAGGTTCGGTGTACGACCCCCTCAAAAAAAAAAAAAAAAAAAAACACACAAGAAAGGAACCAAAATTGACAATTTTCCTTTCCCCCATACATTCAAGAGTTAATAAAATCCCATCAATAAGCCAATAACCCACTAAAATGTAGCACGGAAGTTATAGCTCAGTTGGTTGAGATGCTGTGTCATTATTGTTCATGGACACTGCGGGTTCTAGCTTCAAATCCCAGTCAGAATAATTTTTTATTTTTGAAGTGCATCGCATGTCGCAATAAATAAGCCCTTATATGTCCAAATGGCCTAAAAACTAAAAAATAAAAATAAATGAAAATAAAGATTGTATAGCCAATAAAAAGGGACAATGCATAATCTGCTCCACTGAGAATTTGTTCATTTTTTGAAAAACACATTAATTTAGCCAAAAATATGTACTTTCATAATTGCATCCGATTTTGTTTCAACCCCCGTAAAACAATTAAAGGGTTAACAAACTTCATACAAGTTGTTTCACATACATTGAGGGGTGTAGTTTCTATAATGGGGTAATTTATGGGGTTTTCCTTTATTTAGTGATTTGAAACCGGAGCAGGTCCCTCAGGTTTTTGCGGTTTTTATGAAAATGTGAAAAATCGCACCCTACGTTCTAAGGCCCAGAACATCCTACAAAATAAGAGTATGCATAAAAAACCACGGAGTCATAAAGTAGACATTCGGTTATGCTAGTTACTAAGTTTGTTTTTCGGTTATACTATGTGTGGTAAAAGTAGAACATTTTGAAGTTCGAAAATCGAGAATTTTTCCAAATTCCCTCGGTCAATGTCACTATATGGTAGGAGGTTGTGGCGGTTACGTACGTCTCCTTCGATAGGGCGGGTGTCTTAGTGCAGAGAAAGATGGAAGTGTCCAAAAACTTTCCATAACTAGTTGTGAGCTTTTGCGGTTTCGATCCCTGGTTTTGGGTAAATGCAGTAACTTAAGGTTGGTAAAGGATAATCCTGGGTAGCACAAAAGGCACATCTCACCCCGGATAACTAGTCCCTTGAAGGAAGTCTTGTGGGTTTTGCAGGCATGTCTTCGTGCAGTTAATGGGTCAGGTATCCTATTCACGAGAGCAAGGAAAGTCCTGATTATCAAAAATACATGGTGTCCCTGGGAGGATTGGCGTATAGGATAACCACCTCTTATAATGCGACGGGGTCCATCTCAATTCCATTGAGGTGAATATTTTAGAATATTTTCCTTCTTGGCCTGCAGGAGCAGGCTGAGATGTCCATGGCCTTGGTCCGTGTGGGGGGTCGCAGCCGGTGTTAGGAGGGAGGAGGCTGCTCCGTGGCGGAAGTTACACAGGCCCTAAGGCGCTGGAAGATGCCCACATGCCGGCTGCAGGGCCGCAGCCGCCATTTCGGGCGAAGTTGGTTCTCAAGATTTTGAAGATGCCAAGCGGGCCTAGCAAGTTGGGAAATGTTTTAATTTATAACGTTATTTAATAATTTATATTAGTTGTTGGTATCAATCAAGCTTTATTGAAAAAAAAGGGTAACAATAACAAAAAAGCGTTACAGTTGAATATATTTCTTGGTAAAGATATGATTAATCTTAAAGGTAAGTATAGTTTGGACAAGATAACAGTAAAACATTAAGATTCATCACAATTATCAATCTTGTAAGATAAACCTGAATGGGATGGGGGAGAGGAGAGAATGTGCAGGTGGGGGAGAGGGGTGGGGAATTTGTGTTCTAGTTTGTTGCGTAGGTCTATTTTTCGGTGTGTAGGTTAATTACTTTGTATTAATCAGATATGGTAAGGTATCTTGGGGAACTCATGAATGTAATCCATGGGGACCAGATATTTGAGTATTTGTCTTGGGTTTCTTTGTTTTCTATTCTGAGCTCTTCCATTTTCTGAAGATATAATATCTCCTTAAACCAGTCAGTGATGGTCGGTCTTCTGTTTGTTTTCCAAAGTCTGGGTATCAGAGTACGTGCAGCTATTAAGAGAAAGTTCGTTAATGTATATTTGTTGTCCTTTCCTGACAAGTTGGATAAGGAGAGCAGTAGTCTGGATGGGTCATTGGGTATGATGTGTCCTGTCAGGTCAGAGATTATTTTGCAGATCGAATCCCAAAAGGGTTGGATTATAGGACATTCCCACCAAATGTGCAGCATTGTTCCTGGAGCTCCTCTGCATCTCCAGCATTCGTTTGAGCATGTCGGGTAGATTTTAGCTAGTTTAGTTGGGACCCAGTACCACCTTGACATAATTTTATAATTTGTTTCTTGTGCCTTGGTGGAAATCGGCGTCTTATGCGTCTGATAGAAGGCCTTGTCCCAATTTACCGAGGTGAAGCTTTGGCCTAGTTCTTCCTCCCAAGCTTTGATAAAGTGGGGGGGTTCGTCCGCCCATTTGTCTAGGATAAGGCTATATATTTTTGAAATTGTGTGTGTGATGGGAGTTGGAGAGATACAAAGGTCTTCGAATGGTGTTAGTTTTCTATGTAGGTTTAGTTTGATTTTGGATTTGTGGTAGAAATTGGAGAGCTGCCTATAATCCCATTGGGTCTTTTGGTTACCTGGAGTATTTTTGGTAAGTTCATCCATGGTCTTAAGTGAGGTTGAGTCTAGGAAGCTCTTGAATCTCAGGGGGTTATTATCCTCTCTGAAGGGAAGAAGGAACTCCTTGTTGTTCCCCGGTGGAAAGTCTAAATTATCTGATATAGGGGTAAGTGGGCCGTTGCTTTCGAAGAGCTTTGATGTGTCCGGGGGTTTATTCAGTGTTTTCAGAGTCTGGGCTGTTATGAATGGGAGAGCATTTAAACGATGTGGTAGTGAGATTGCACTTGGTGATCATGGGAGGCCCTGCAGAGGCCATTGATATATTTGTTCCTCCAATTGAATCCAAGGCTTTGATTTGTGATGATGTAAGTCGAGTATTCTCGCCAGGTTTGCTGCGTAGAAATAGCCTTTTAAGTCTGGTAGTCCCAGGCCACCCTGCGATTTCCTACGTATTAAAACATTTTTGGCTACTCTAGAGGAGGAGGGAGACCATATGAAGTGGTTTATTGCTGAAGTTAGTTTATTGAAAAAGGTCTTTGGAAGTGAGAGAGGAATCGTTTGAAATAAATATAGTATCTTTGGTAGTAATGACATTTTGATACAGTTTACTCTTCCTAGCCATGAGATTTTTTTTTTCCCCCATTTTGTAAGGTCTGCTTGTGTTGCTGCAAGTAAGTTTTTGTAATTGTGTTGGAATATTGTCTCAGTGTTTGCGGTGATTTGTACCCCTAGATATGTAAAAGATTCTTTTTTCCAGATGAATTGGAACTTATTTTGGAGTGTTTTGAGAGTCTGATCACTCAAGTTGATGCCCATTGCTGTGCATTTGGATAAGTTGATTTTGTGGTTGCTGTAGAACCCGAATGTTTGAAGTGTCTCCATTAATTTTGGTAGTGTTTTCTCTGGGTTGGATAGGTATATCAATACATCGTCTGCATAGGCTGAGCAAACGTATGAGGTGTTTCCAATTTTAATCCCTGTTATTTCGGGGTTACTTCTTATTGCGATAAGGAGGTGTTCGATGACCAGAGCGTAGAGTAGGGGTGATAAGGGGCATCCCTGTCTGGTCCCGTTATTTATTGTGAAGGGGGCCGAGTATGAGCCGTTAATTTTGATTTGGGCTTTAGGGGTATTGTATAACGCTGAAATTTTATTGATCATGTTGTGTCCTAGTCCTATTTGTTTTAGTGTCTCCCTGAGAAATCCCCAATCCACCCGATCAAATGCCTTTTCAGCGTCTAGTGCGAGGGTGAGAAAAGGCATAGCAGATTTGTTAGCATGGTGGATGAGTGAAAAAGTTTTCAGAGTATTGTCTCTCGCTTCCCTATTAGGGATAAAGCCCACCTGGTCTGGGTGGACAAGAGACTCCATTAGTGGGGAGAGGCGTTTTGCAATTAATTTGGCGAATATTTTGGCGTCCGAGTTTATTAATGAAATGGGTCTGTAGCTTTGACAGAGTAACGGGTCTTTTCCTTCTTTTGGGATTACGGTGATGTGGGCATGTAGGAAAGCTTGTGGGAATTGGGTTGAGTCTGATACTGAATTAAATGTTTTGAGTAAAGGTGGAGTGAGTTCTTCCATTAGTGTTTTATAAAATATTGCAGTGTATCCATCTGGTCCCGGGCTCTTACCGTTCGGGAGGGATTTTATGACTAGGTTTAGTTCCTCTGTGGTGAAAGGGGCTTCTAATTGTTCCTCGATTGCTTTAGTTATGGTAGGTAGGGGTGTATCTTTTATGTATTGTGTCAGAGTTTTAGGAATTGACGGGGGTGTGAATGTTGTTGCGGGATTTGGTAAATTATAGAGGTTTTTATAATATTCGACGAAAGAACAAGCTATCTCTTCAGATTTATGGACTGTTTGTCCTGCCTTTGTTTTTATGGCGGAGATATAAGAGGCAGCTTTTTTGTCCCGGAGGGCTCTTGCTAGGAATTTACCTGGTTTATTGCTCCAGAGATAACATGTCTTTGCGCAGATTTGTTGAATTCTTTTTTGTTTGGTTTCTAGAATTGTGCTAATTTCGTGCCTAATTAATGTGAGTTCCCTTTGGGTAGATAATAGTTGAGACTGCTTGTGTTTATTTTCGAGGGACTGGAGTTTGTTTAATAATGTCTGTAATTTGAGTTCTGCTTTTCTTTTTATGCGTGATCCATGTTTGATCAAGATTCCTCTAAGGGATCCTTTCAATGTCTCCCAATGAATCGTGGGCGAAGATTTATCCTGTTTGTGATCTTTATTGAATTTGTCTACCTCTTGTTTGAGTTCAGTGAGGCAGTCAGGGTTTTTTAGAAGACTTTCATTTAGTCTCCAGTTGTATGAAGATCGTTTTTGTTGTGGTAAGCTGAGGGAGCAAAAAACTGGTGCATGGTCCGAGAGATAGATTGATCCTATTTTGGAGGTTTGAGTTATGGATAATAAGTTGTGGTGTATGAAAATGTAGTCCAATCTACTGTAGGAGTTATGTGGGTTTGAAAAGAAAGTGTAGTCTTTGGTATCTGGGTTTAGTATTCTCCATATATCGCATAGTTGCATTTTTTGCAACTCTTTTCTTATTTTGTTTAGTTTATTATAGGAGATAGCGGATTTCCCGGTGGAGGTATCGATAATTGGATTGATTGCTGTGTTAAAATCTCCTGTCAGGATTAGGGAGCCCCTCGAGAACGCACATAGGTCGTCTAATACATTGGTTAGGAAGTTTGCTTGGTCGGAGTTTGGGGAATATATGTTTGCCAAAGTGAATAGGGAGCCCTGCACTTCGAATTTTAAGAACATGTATCTTGCTTTGTCATCCCTTTTAATCTCAATTATTTTACTATGGATATTTTTGTGAATAAAGATCGAAACTCCTTTTGATTTTCCTTCAGGATTTGTGCAGTGGAGGGCTGTTGGAAAATACCTATTTTTGAAGTTTGGGACATGGTTTGTTTTAAAATGTGTTTCTTGAATGCACAAGATGTGCACTTTTTGCCTGTGCATTGAGTAAAGGATTTGAGACCTTTTTTCTGGCTGGTTAAGACCTTTAGCATTTAGGGTTGCTATTTTTAACGTGAAAGACATTGTTGAACTTGTCTATTTGTTATGCTAAGTTTGACTATAGAAAGATTTGGTGTTGCGTCTAGGATCGGAGGAAGGGTAGGTGGGGGTAAAAGTTTTAGGGTACCGGTCTGTTGTCAACAGTAAAACCGGGCTGTATCTGTATGTTTGTGCACTTAAGCAAGTATGATACCGTAATATCTTATTACGGTACGTCCTATTGGGGGTGTTGAGTTTTGAGTATGGTAATAGTTAGTCTATTTTTACTTTCTACTGTGTTTCTGTGTGTACGGAGATGGAAAGTCCGTTTGGGCCTGTGTGTGATAAATGACTTATGTTGTTTGTATTGTGGGGTAATGTCTTAGTATGTTTATGTGACTAGTTCAGGTGCAGGGGAGTGCTTAAAATCATGGCGGCCTAGCAGATCCTGTTTTTATTTTGTAACTGGGTCTATGGCCCGGAGGCCTGAATTCTGTGGGGTGTTCTGTGTGGGGAACTGCGAGGTCGCCCAGGGCAGTTGTGTAGCTTAATTCTTTTGCACAATCTGCTGGTATATAGATCTTTTATACATTTTTAACATTAACAGTTAACATAACTTTTTGTCTTGAGACTGTCCAAATGTCTGGGTAAGGTTTTGGAACAGTTCTTGCTCATGACGACCCGGCAGATCCTGTTTATATTTTGTAACTGGGTCTATGGCCATAAGCCTGAATTCTGTGGGGTGTTCTGTGTGGGATACTGCGAGGTCGCCTTAGGCAGTTGTGTAGTTTAATTCTTCTGTGCAATCTATTAATATACAGTTCTTGCATACATTTTAACATTAATAGGTAACATAACCTTTTGTCTTGATATTAATCAGCTGTCTGGGTAAGGTTTTAGGGCAAATCTTTCCCCTGACAACCTAGCAGATCTTGGTTATATTTTGTATCTGAATCTATGGCCATGAGGCCTGAGTTCTGTAGGGTGCTCTGTGTGGGGTACTGCGAGGTCGCCCAGGGGAGTTGTGTAGCTTAATTCTTTTAGACAACCTGCTGATGTGTAAATCTTGCATACATTTTTGACATTAACAGTTAACTTAACCTTTTGTCTTGAGACTGTCCAAATGTCTGAGTAAAGTTTTAGAACAGTTCTTGCTCATGGTGACCTGGCAGATCCTGTTTGTGTTTTGTGGATCTGTCCAGAGTTGGAAGCTCTGGATTCTGTGGAATGTTGCGTGTGGGATACTGCCAAGTCACCCTAAGCATCTATGCAGCAAAACAGTTTTAATCAAATTATTAAAATGTAATATTTTCAAACATTTTTAACGGAGGTGATTAAGGTAATTAAAGAAGAGAAGAGAAGAGTAAGAAATAAGAAACCATGACCTGAGAGCATCGTGTTTCCTGTACAAAGTAGAAGAAAGTCTCAGGGTTCTTGTGATCTTTCGTCATGAGACTGTCTCCTCAGTGTTCTTTGTCTTTGCGGTCGGGGTGTGTTGATCCTGGAGTTGGGATTTTCATTCCAGGAGGTTGTTCTAGTTGCTTGTCTCGGACCTTGATCATGGAAAGGATCGTCCCAGTCAGGCAGTGTGATTGGGGGGAGGTTGAGTTCCTCTAAGAACGTTGTTAGCTCTTCTGGGTGAGTTAGTGTCATTTGCTTATTACCACTTTTCACATGGAGGGCGAAGGGGAATCCCCATCTATAGATGATGTTTCTGCTTTGCAGTATTGAAAGAAGCGGTCGTAATATTGCTCTTTGTCTTAATGTTCTTCTTGAAAGGTCTGGAAATAGTGAAATTCTGGCTCCATCAAAGTCTATTTCTCCTTTAATGCGTGCTTTGGACATTATTTGCTCTTTAAGATTGTAGTGATGAATCCGGCATATTATGTCACGTGGTTTCGTCGGGTCTGTGCTTTTTGCTCTCAGTGCTCTGTGAGCCCTGTCAATTTCTATGGTAGTATCAATTGGGCGTTCCAGAAGCGTATTGAATATTCCTGTGAGGGTAGGTATTATATCTGGAGCATGCGTTGCTTCTGGAAGGCCTCTGATTCTTATGTTATTTCTTCTATTCCTGTTTTCTAAATCATCTATTTGGGCCGCTCGGTGGCGCTGTTGGCTCTCTTGAGAATTGGCTGTAGCTTGTAAGTTTAGTAATGTTGATGAGACTTCAGATTTGAAGGTTTCTAGTTCTTCAACTCTGTCTTGAAGAAGAGAGATATCAGTTTGTACTTTTTGTAAATCCTGTCTCCATGCACCTTTTAACTCAGTTGCCATACTTTCCATGTCTTTTTTAGATGGTAGTAACGCCAGAAGAGCTTGGAGTTCAGGGTGATCCCTTAAGGCTAAAGCTGCTTCTTCTGGTGGAGGTAAATTTGAGAGGTTGTTAGGTTGTGAGTTATGCGAGGTAGAAGGACCCTGTACTTTTTGAGAGGCGCATGGAGCACTCTGTGGGCTAGCGCCTTTGTTTTCTCTTGCAACGGTATGGGGCAGTAGTTGCTTATCAGAGCCCTCAGGGTGCATAGGCTCTGGAGACCCAAACAGCGTGCGCTTGGATGGAGGGCTGTTGTTTGCCCCAGGTTTGGAGCTCATATCTTTTTTAATGTTGCTGCCACGCTCCTGGTGTTTCTGTGGAGGAGCCATTTCGTTTTGACTCCTCTCAATCGGAGTATTATTTATGCTGGGGGGGTTTTTGTTCTTGCGTTGCCCTCTTCTGGTGGTGGAGGGTTCCTGCCCCGGTTTCTGTGTGGCTAGTGGGGTGGTCGGGGTATTTTCTTTACCCAGGGGCGAACCGGAGGTTCGGGACTCACCCTTTGGCTGGTTCTCTCTGCCTCTTCTCAAACAGGGCTCCGGAGGAGAGGAGTCCGTTGTAGCGCGCGCCCTGCTGCCGGCGCGCCTCCGACCGCGTGCTGCGATCTGGCGCGAGAGACTCCCGGAGGACGGGGAGCGATCCTGAAGCGGCCGGAAGAAATTGTAGATCGGCGTTCCTTCGGTGGGGCGATCCTGGACTCTCTTGGAGCTTCTTCTGGTGCCGGATTTCCCCATGCAGCGAGCGGTAAGTACCCCTTCTTGTTCGGCCCGGTTCACTCACACGCGTCTGCTCAGCATGGCGGTTGGACACGCCCCCCAATTTATATTAGTTGTTAATAAACGCTGTGGCCTTCCCACATTACCCAAACATTTAGTTTCCCGGTCTGTTGATGGGTGGTTAGTCTAGGTACACGGTCAAGTACCAGGCGGTTGGGTGGTTAGTCTAGGTACACGGTCAAGTACCAGGCGGTTGGGTGGTTAGTCTAGGTACACGGTCAAGTACCAGGCGGTTGGGTGGTTAGTCTAGGTACACGGTCAAGTACCAGGCGGTTGGGTGGTTAGTCTAGGTACACGGTCAAGTACCAAACGGTTGGGTGGTTAGTCTAGGTACACGGTCAAGTACCAGACGGATGGATGATTTATCAAAGTACAAGGTCAAGTTCCAAACGGTTGGATGGTTTATCAAGGTACAAGGTCAAGTACCAAACGGTTGGATGGTTTATCAAAGTACAAGGTCAAGTTCCAAACGGTTGGATGGTTTATCAAAGTACAGGGGCAAGTACCAAATTTAAGGTTTGGGTTTGTTAATCCCTGCAGTCCTGAAGATGTGCACAAGGTTAGCATGTAAAAGGAAAGTCTGTTTTTGTGCAAGACCCCCACTTGTAGGCATAGGGGTTCAGTGCGGTACCGGATCGGGTCTTGGAGAATCTGCCCGCTGACTGACGAGATGACTAGCGGCTTCTCGAGACGGACCACAGGAAGACGGTACTGAGAGACCAAGGCAGCATCCACAAAGTTTCTTGCCGAAAAGGAATCCAAGAAGGCAGAAACCTGGAACTGGCTACCAGTGCCTGTGCTGAGCAGAATGGGAATGTTCAGACGTGGAGAAGCCTTGTTGTCACCTAGGGACGCTTCTCCCGAGAAGCCTAGGTACGTGCGTCTCCCGGACGCTGAGGACGGAGGACTGAAGGAAGTGCTCTGGGCTGGCACAGTAGAGGCAGAGGTTCTCCTGGAACGCTCCTGGGGAGACAGCCAAGCTCTATCCACTTGCATTGGTTCCGCTGAAGCTGTCACAGCAGGAGGCTGAAGCGGTTTTTAGAAGACAGGCGCCAGGTGGGACAAACGTCTTGTCCTGACTTGCAACTGTTCCATACGCTGTTCCTCTATGCATCTTTAACTTGTCCCAAAAGTCCCTTTTTAAAGGTCGATATCAGGGCTACTTTGTACCAGGCCAGCTTAGAAGGAAAGGTACGGAACCAAACTGCATAATCAGTGACAGATGAGTCCCCTTGACGCAGGTTCAGCAGTGCGGTCTAAGCTGAAGACGCCTGCGCAGGTTCCTCAACGACGGACCAGAAATCCGTTCAACAGGTGATGTCAGCTGTAACCAGGTGTTTACTGTCCCAGTAGGAGTAGCTCATGGCAGGAGGCTGATGATGAATGCCACCTTAGACCGTTCCGTGATGAACTGAGTCAGCATAAGTTCCATGTGCAGGGAGCACTGATAAAGCCCCTGCAAAACTTTGGGTCCCCACAACAGTGGCAAGATCAGCCAGTATAGGTGGCAGAACCTTGGTGAGGTCCATGGCCCGGATCTTACTGTCAGGCTCCAGGGGTAGTGGACCCTCTGGACCACCGCAGACGATGACTTAAGCCGACACCTGGGACCGGAATCTAAGTGGCACCCGGTCTTCACCAGAGCTCGCCGCAAAGTGGGTTAGACTTGTTGCGGTGTGGTACCACCAGGTCGTTCCACAGGTGCAACTATGTCCGTGGTGGCAGCCATGGTGAGGTACAGAGACGTTAGGCAGGATCATAGTCGGGGACAGGAAGGAGGTCAGGACAAGCAGCACGGGATCGGAGTCGGGACGTAGCAATAGATCAAGGCAGGCAGGGGATGAGCAAGGTCAGGAACAGAATTGGGGACACAACAGGAAAGCACAATAACAGCACAGGGCATAAGACAAAGCTTTCTCTAAGGCACAATGCATGAAGATCCGGCATGGAACACAGGTAGCGGCTACTTAGACTCCGGACCCAGGTTACGTCATCCGGTCCCATCGGTTACGTCATCATCTAAGGTGGTCCAGTGGGTCCACTACAAGCGGTTATTGATTGGCCAACCCCCAAGACGGTAAAGGAAGTACAAAGCTTCTCTGATTTTTACAGACATATTATTAAAGATTTTGTAGCTCCTATTACTGAGCTGACAAGGAAGAAGAGCCACTCTTACTGGACACCACAAGCGTTTAAAGATTAAATTTACCACAGCTCCGGTGCTACGTCATCCCGATCCTGAACTTGCATTTGTAGTGAAGGTTAATGCATCAGATTGTGTGGTTGGGGCTTTCCTGTCTCAGAGATCAGGCTGTTACATCCATGTGCATTCTTCTCCCAAAGGATGTCTACAGCGGAGAAGAATTATGATGTAGGGAACAAAGAATTACTCGCTATTGTTTAAAGAGTGGAGACGCCATCTTCAAGGAGCTTCACAACAGATACTTGTTCTAACTGATCACCGCAACTTAGAGTTCATTAGATCAGCTAAATGCCTCTCTCCTCGTCAACCCCGATGGAGTCTATTCCTGAATCACTTTAATTTCAGGTCCCTGGAGTTCACCTTCTTCTTCCTGGTGCATGTAAGTGCATTGTCCGTGTATAATGTGCTGTGCAGGGAGTCACTAAGATCCTGCACCCGATATCCTGCATGTGTCACTTCCCCGCTCAGGTCCCCGGAGTTCACCTTCTTCCTCCTGGTGCATGTAAGTGCATTGTCCGTGTATAATGTGCTGTGCAGGGAGTCACTAAGATCCTGCACCCGATATCCTGCATGTGTCGCTTCCCCGCTCAGGTCCCTGGAGTTCACCTTCTTCTTCCTGGTGCATGTAAGTGCATTGTCCGTGTATAATGCGCTGTGCGGGGAGTCACTAAGATCCTGCACCCGATATCCTGCATGTGTCTCTTCCCCGCTCAGGTCCCCGGAGTTCACCTTCTTCTCCCTGGTGCATGTAAGTGCACTGTCCGTGTATAATGTGCTGTGCGGGGAGTCACTAAGATCCTGCACCCGATATCCTGCATGTGTCTCTTCCCCGCTCAGGTCCCCAGAGTTCACCTTCTTCTTCCTGGTGCATGTAAGTGCATTGTCCGTGCATAATGTGCTGTGCGGGGAGTCACTAAGATCCTGCGCCCGATATCCTGCATGTGTCTCTTCCCCGCTCAGGTCCCCGGAGTTCACCTTCTTCTTCCTGGTGCATGTAAGTGCATTGTCCGTGTATAATGTGCTGTGCAGGGAGTCACTAAGATCCTGCACCCGATATCCTGCATGTGTTGCTTCCCTGCTCAGGTCCCTGGAGTTCACCTTCTTCTTCCTGGTGCATGTAAGTGCATTGTCCATGTATAATGTGCTGTGCGGGGAGTCACTAAGATCCAGCGCCCGATATCCTGCATGTGTCTCTTCCCCGCTCAGGTCCCTGGAGTTCACCTTCTTCTTCCTGGTGCATGTAAGTGCATTGTCCGTGTATAATGTGCTGTGCAGGAAGTCACTAAGATCCTGCACCCGATATCCTGCATGTGTCTCTTCCCCGCTCAGGTCCCTGGAGTTCACCTTCTTCTTCCTGGTGCATGTAAGTGCATTGTCCGTGTATAATGTGCTGTGCAGGGAGTCACTAAGATCCTGCACCCGATATCCTGCATGTGTCTCTTCCCCGCTCAGGTCCCTGGAGTTCACCTTCTTCTTCCTGGTGCATGTAAGTGCATTGTCCATGTATAATGTGCTGTGCAGGGAGTCACTAAGATCCAGCGCCCGATATCCTGCATGTGTCGCTTCCCTGCTCAGGTCCCTGGAGTTCACCCTCTTCTTCCTGGTGCATGTAAGTGCATTGTCCGTGTATAATGCACTGTGCGGGGAGTCACTAAGATCCTGCCCCCGATATCCTGCATGTGTCGCTTCCCCGCTCAGGTCCCTGGAGTTCACCTTCTTCTTCCTGGTGCATGTAAGTGCATTGTCCGTGTATAATGCGCTGTGCGGGGAGTCACTAAGATTGTGCACCCAATATCCTGCATGTGTCACTTCCCCGCTCAGGTCCCCGGAGTTCACCTTCTTCTTGCTGGTGCATGTAAGTGCATTGTCCGTGTATAATGCGCTGTGCGGGGAGTCACTAAGATCCTGCGCCCGATATCCTGCATGTGTCGCTTCCCCGCTCAGGTCCCTGGAGTTCACCTTCTTCCTGGTGCATGTAAGTGCATTGTCCGTGTATAATGCGCTGTGCAAGGAGTCACTAAGATCCTGCGCCCGATATCCTGCATGTGTCGCTTCCCCGCTCAGGTCCCTGGAGTTCACCTTCTTCCTGGTGCATGTAAGTGCATTGTCCGTGTATAATGCGCTGTGCGGGGAGTCACTAAGATCCCGCGCCCGATATCCTGCATGTGTCGCTTCCCCGCTCAGGTCCCTGGAGTTCACCTTCTTCCTGGTGCATGTAAGTGCATTGTCCGTGTATAATGCGCTGTGCGAGGAGTCACTAAGATCCTACACCCGATATCCTGCATGTGTCACTTCCCCGCTCAGGTCCCCGGGGTTCACCTTCTTCTTCCTGGTGCATGTAAGTGCATTGTCCATGTATAATGCGCTGTGCGGGGAGTCACTAAGATCCTGCACCCGATATCCTGCATGTGTCACTTAACCGCTCAGGTCCCTGGAGTTCATCTTCTTCTTCCTGGTGCATGTAAGTGCATTGTCCGTGTATAATGCGCTGTGCGGGGAGTCACTAAGATCCTGCACCCGATATCCTGCATGTGTCGCTTCCCCGCTCAGGTCCCCGGAGTTCACCTTCTTCTTCCTGGTGCATGTAAGTGCATTGTCCGTGTATAATGTGCTGTGCAGGGAGTCACTAAGATCCTGCACCCGATATCCTGCATGTGTCGCTTCCCCGCTCAGGTCCCTGGAGTTCACCTTCTTCTTCCTGGTGCATGTAAGTGCATTGTCTGTGTATAATGTGCTGTGCGGGGAGTCACTAAGATCCTGCACCCGATATCCTGCATGTGTCGCTTCCCCGCTCAGGTCCCTGGAGTTCACCTTCTTCTTCCTGGTGCATGTAAGTGCATTGTCCGTGTATAATGTGCTGTGCGGGGAGTCACTAAGATCCTGCGCCCGATATCCTGCATGTGTCGCTTCCCCGCTCAGGTCCCTGGAGTTCACCTTCTTCTTCCTGGTGCATGTAAGTGCATTGTTTGTGTATAATGCGCTGTGCGGGGAGTCACTGAGATCCTGCGCCCGATATCCTGCATGTGTCGCTTCCCCGCTCAGGTCCCTGGAGTTCACCTTCTTCTTCCTGGTGCATGTAAGTGCATTGTCCGTGTATAATGTGCTGTGCGGGGAGTCACTAAGATCCAGCGCCCGATATCCTGCATGTGTCGCTTCCCCGCTCAGGTCCCTGGAGTTCACCTTCTTCTTCCTGGTGCATGTAAGTGCATTGTTCGTGTATAATGCGCTGTGCGGGGAGTCACTGAGATCCTGCGCCCGATATCCTGCATGTGTCGCTTCCCCGTTCAGGTCCCTGGAGTTCACCTTCTTCTTCCTGCTGCATGTAAGTGCATTGTCTGTGTATAATGTGCTGTGCGGGGAGTCACTAAGATCCAGCGCCCGATATCCTGCATGTGTCTCTTCCCCGCTCAGGTCCCCGGAGTTCACCTTCTTCTTCCTGGTGGATGTAAGTGCATTGTCCGTGTATAATGCGCTGTGCGGGGAGTCACTAAGATCCTGCACCCGATATCCTGCATGTGTTGCTTCCCCGCTCAGGTCCCCGGAGTTCACCTTCTTCTTCCTGGTGCATGTAAGTGCATTGTCTGTGTATAATGCGCTGTGCAGGGAGTCACTAAGATCCTGCGCCCGATATCCTGCATGTGTCACTTCCCCGCTCAGGTCCCAGGAGTTCACCTTCTTCTTCCTGGTGCATGTAAGTGCATTGTCCGTGTATAATGCGCTGTGCGGGGTGTCACTAAGATCCTCCCCCCGATATCCTGCATGTGTCACTTCCCCGCTCAGGTCCCCGGAGTTCACCTTCTTCTTCCTGGTGCATGTAAGTGCATTGTCTGTGTATAATGCGCTGTGCGGGGAGTCACTAAGATCCTGCGCCCGATATCCTGCATGTGTCTCTTCCCCGCTCAGGTCCCTGGAGTTCACCTTCTTCTTCCTGGTGCATGTAAGTGCATTGTCTGTGTATAATGTGCTGTGCGGGGAGTCACTAATATCCTGCGCCCGATATCCTGCATGTGTCGCTTCCCCGCTCAGGTCCCTGGAGTTCACCTTCTTCTTCCTGGTGCATGTAAGTGCATTGTCCGTGTATAATGCGCTGTGCGGGGAGTCACTAAGATCCTGCGCCCGATATCCTGCATGTGTCGCTTCCCCGCTCAGGTCCCTGGAGCTCACCTTCTTCTTCCTGGTGCATGTAAGTGCATTGTCTGTGTATAATGTGCTGTGTGGGGAGTCACTAAGATCCTGCGCCCGATATCCTGCATGTGTCACTTCCCCGCTCAGGTCCCTGGAGTTCACCTTCTTCTTCCTGGTGGATGTAAGTGCATTGTCCGTGTATAATGCGCTGTGCGGGGAGTCACTAAGATCCTGCGCCCGATATCCTGCATGTGTCGCTTCCCCGCTCAGGTCCCCGGAGTTCACCTTCTTCTTCCTGGTGCATGTAAGTGCATTGTCTGTGTATAATGCGCTGTGCGGGGAGTCACTAAGATCGTGCGCCTGATATCCTGCATGTGTCGCTTCCCCCGCTCAGGTCCCCAGAGTTCACCTTCTTCTTCCTGGTGCATGTAAGTGCATTGTCCGTGTATAATGCGCTGTGCAGGGAGTCACTAAGATCCTGCGCCCGATATCCTGCATGTGTCGCTTCCCCGCTCAGGTCCCTGGAGTTCACCTTCTTCTTCCTGGTGCATGTAAGTGCATTGTCCGTGTATAATGCGCTGTGCGGGGAGTCACTGAGATCGTACGCCCAATATCCTGCATGTGTCGCTTCCCCGCTCAGGTCCCTGGATTTCACCTTCTTCTTCCTGGTGCATGTAAGTGCATTGTCCGTGTATAATGTGCTGTGCGGGGAGTCACTAAGATCCTGCGCCCGATATCCTGCATGTGTCACTTCCCCGCTCAGGTCCCCGGAGCTCACCTTCTTCTTCCTGGTGCATGTAAGTGCATTGTCCGTGTATAATGCGCTGTGCGGGGAGTCACTAAGATCATGCACCCAATATCCTGCATGTGTCGCTTCCCCGCTCAGGTCCCTGGAGTTCACCTTCTTCTTCCTGGTGCATGTAAGTGCATTGTCCATGTATAATGCGCTGTGCGGGGAGTCACTAAGAACCTGCACCCGATATCCTGCATGTGTCACTTCCCCGCTTAGGTCCCTGGAGTTCACCTTCTTCTTCCTGGTGCATGTAAGTGCATTGTCCGTGTATAATGCGCTGTGCGGGGAGTCACTAAGATCGTGCATCTGATATCCTGCATGTGTCACTTCCCCGCTCAGGTCCCTGGAGTTCACCTTCTTCTTCCTGGTGCATGTAAGTGCATTGTCCGTGTATAATGCGCTGTGCGGGGAGTCACTAAGATCGTGCATCTGATATCCTGCATGTGTCGCTTCCCCGCTCAGGTCCCCGGAGTTCACCTTCTTCTTCCTGGTGCATGTAAGTGCATTGTCTGTGTATAATGCGCTGTGCGGGGAGTCACTAAGATCCTGCGCCTGATATCCTGCATGTGTCGCTTCCCTGCTCAGGTCCCCGGAGTTCACCTTCTTCTTCCTGGTGCATGTAAGTGCATTGTCCATGTATAATGCGCTGTGAGGGGAGTCACTAAGATCCTGCGCCCGATATCCTGCATGTGTCTCTTCCCCGCTCAGGTCCCCGGAGTTCACCTTCTTCTTCCTGGTGCATGTAAGTGCATTGTCTGTGTATAATGCGCTGTGCGGGGGGTCACTAAGATCCTGCACCTGATATCCTGCATGTGTCTCTTCCCCGCTCAGGTCCCCGGAGTTCACCTTCTTCTTCCTGGTGCATGTAAGTGCATTGTCTGTGTATAATGTGCTGTGTGGGGAGTCACTAAGATCCTGCGCCCGATATCCTGCATGTGTCACTTCCCCGCTCAGGTCCCTGGAGTTCACCTTCTTCTTCCTGGTGGATGTAAGTGCATTGTCCGTGTATAATGCGCTGTGCGGGGAGTCACTAAGATCATGCACCCGATATCCTGCATGTGTCACTTCCCCGCTCAGGTCCCTGGAGTTCACCTTCTTCTTCCTGGTGCATGTAAGTGCATTGTCCGTGTATAATGCGCTGTGCGGGGAGTCACTAAGATCCTGCACCCGATATCCTGCATGTGTCGCTTCCCCGCTCAGGTCCCTGGAGTTCACCTTCTTCTTCCTGGTGCATGTAAGTGCATTGTCCGTGTATAATGTGCTGTGCGGGGAGTCACTAAGATCGTGCGCCTGATATCCTGCATGTGTCGCTTCCCCGCTCAGGTCCCCAGAGTTCACCTTCTTCTTCCTGGTGCATGTAAGTGCATTGTCCGTGTATAATGCGCTGTGCGGGGAGTCACTAAGATCCTGCGCCCGATATCCTGCATGTGTCGCTTCCCCGCTCAGGTCCCTGGAGTTCACCTTCTTCTCCCTGGTGCATGTAAGTGCATTGTCCGTGTATAATGCGCTGTGCGGGGAGTCACTAAGATCCTGCGCCCGATATCCTGCATGTGTCTCTTCCCCGCTCAGGTCCCTGGAGTTCACCTTCTTCTTCCTGGTGCATGTAAGTGCATTGTCTGTGTATAATGCGCTGTGCGGGGAGTCACTAAGATCCTGCGCCCGATATCCTGCATGTGTCGCTTCCCCGCTCAGGTCCCTGGAGTTCACCTTCTTCTCCCTGGTGCATGTAAGTGCATTGTCCGTGTATAATGCGCTGTGCAAGGAGTCACTAAGATCCTGCGCCCGATATCCTGCATGTGTCGCTTCCCCGCTCAGGTCCCTGGAGTTCACCTTCTTCTTCCTGGTGCATGTAAGTGCATTGTCTGTGTATAATGCGCTGTGCAGGGAGTCACTAAGATCCTGCACCCGATATCCTGCATGTGTCGCTTCCCCGCTCAGGTCCCTGGAGTTCACCTTCTTCTTCCTGGTGCATGTAAGTGCATTGTCCGTGTATAATGCGCTGTGCGGGGAGTCACTGAGATCGTGCGCCCGATATCCTGCATGTGTCGCTTCCCCGCTCAGGTCCCTGGAGTTCACCTTCTTCTTCCTGGTGCATGTAAGTGCATTGTCCGTGTATAATGCGCTGTGCGGGGAGTCACTAAGATCATGCACCCAATATCCTGCATGTGTCGCTTCCCCGCTCAGGTCCCTGGAGCTCACCTTCTTCTTCCTGGTGCATGTAAGTGCATTGTCCATGTATAATGCGCTGTGCGGGGAGTCACTAAGAACCTGCACCCGATATCCTGCATGTGTCACTTCCCCGCTTAGGTCCCTGGAGTTCACCTTCTTCCTGGTGCATGTAAGTGCATTGTCCGTGTATAATGCGCTGTGCGGGGAGTCACTAAGATCCTGCCCCCGATATTCTGCATGTGTCTCTTCCCTGCTCAGGTCCCAGGAGTTCACCTTCTTCTTCCTGGTGCATGTAAGTGCATTGTCCGTGTATAATGCGCTGTGCGGGGAGTCACTAAGATCATGCACCCGATATCCTGCATGTGTCGCTTCCCCGCTCAGGTCCCTGGAGCTCACCTTCTTCTTCCTGGTGCATATAAGTGCATTGTCCATGTATAATGCGCTGTGCGGGGAGTCACTAAGAACCTGCACCCGATATCCTGCATGTGTCACTTCCCCGCTTAGGTCCCTGGAGTTCACCTTCTTCCTGGTGCATGTAAGTGCATTGTCCGCGTATAATGCGCTGTGCGGGGAGTCACTAAGATCCTGCACCCGATATCCTGCATGTGTCACTTCCCTGCTCAGGTCCCAGGAGTTCACCTTCTTCTTCCTGGTGCATGTAAGTGCATTGTCTGTGTATAATGCGCTGTGCGGGGAGTCACTAAGATCCTGCGCCCGATATCCTGCATGTGTCACTTCCCCGCTCAGGTCCCTGGAGTTCACCTTCTTCTTCCTGGTGCATGTAAGTACATTGTCCGTGTTTAATGCGCTGTGCGGGGAGTCACTAAGATCGTGCATCTGATATCCTGCATGTGTCGCTTCCCCGCTCAGGTCCCTGGAGTTCACCTTCTTCTTCCTGGTGCATGTAAGGGCATTGTCCGTGTATAATGCGCTGTGCAGGGAGTCACTAAGATCCTGCACCCGATATCCTGCATGTGTCGCTTCCCCGCTCAGGTCCCTGGAGTTCACCTTCTTCTTCCTGGTGCATGTAAGTGCATTGTCCGTGTATAATGCGCTGTGCGGGGAGTCACTAAGATCCTGCACCTGATATCCTGCATGTGTCTCTTCCCCGCTCAGGTCCCCGGAGTTCACCTTCTTCTTCCTGGTGCATGTAAGTACATTGTCCGTGTATAATGCGCTGTGTGGGGAGTCACTAATATCCTGCACCCGATATCCTGCATGTGTCACTTCCCCGCTCAGGTCCCCGGAGTTCACCTTCTTCTTCCTGGTGCATGTAAGTGCATTGTCCGTGTATAATGTGCTGTGCGAGGAGTCACTAAGATCGTGCGCCCGATATCCTGCATGTATCGCTTCTCCGCTCAGGTCCCCGGAGTTCACCTTCTTCTTCCTGGTGCATGTAAGTACATTGTCCGTGTTTAATGCGCTGTGCGAGGAGTCACTAAGATCCTGCGCCCGATATCCTGCATGTGTCGCTTCCCCGCTCAGGTCCCAGGAGTTCACCTTCTTCTTCCTGGTGCATGTAAGTGCATTGTCCGTGTATAATGCGCTGTGCGGGGAGTCACTAAGATCCTGCGCCCGATATCCTGCATGTGTCGCTTCCTCGCTCAGGTCCCTGGAGTTCACCTTCTTCTTCCTGGTGCATGTAAGTGCATTGTCCGTGTATAATGCGCTGTGCGGGGAGTCACTAAGATCCTGCACCAGATATCCTGCATGTGTGGCTTCCCCGCTCAGGTCCCCGGAGTTCACCTTCTTCTTCCTGGTGCATGTAAGTGCATTGTCCGTGTATAATGCGCTGTGCGGGGAGTCACTAAGATCCTGCGCCCGATATCCTGCATGTGTCGCTTCCTCGCTCAGGTCCCTGGAGTTCACCTTCTTCTTCCTGGTGCATGTAAGTGCATTGTCCGTGTATAATGTGCTGTGTGGGGAGTCACTAATATCCTGCCCCGATATCCTGTATGTGTCACTTCCCCGCTCAGGTCCCCGGAGTTCACCTTCTTCTTCCTGGTGCATGTAAGTGCATTGTCCGTGTATAATGTGCTGTGTGGGGAGTCACTAAGATCCTGCACCCGATATCCTGCATGTGTCACTTCCCCGCTCCCCGGTTTTTTAAAGGAAACCTACCATTTAGAATGGCAGGGGTAAGCTGTAAGTACCGAGCACCAGCTCAGGGTGAGATCAGGGTGAGCTGGTGCCGGTACTTACTTTCGTTAGTGTTATAAACCGCGGTATCGCGGTTTTAACACTTTTTAAACTTTTGATCAGGAGAGGCTTCGGCGCTGTGTGTGCCACCTACATAGGAAATGACGGAGACGTCGCGCGCAGCACCGAAGCCTCTCCTGATCAAAAGTTTAAAAAGTGTTAAAACCGCGATACCGCGGTTTATAACACTAACGAAAGTAAGTACCGGCACCAGCTCACCCTGATCTCACCCTGAGCTGGTGCTCGGTACTTACAGCTTACCCTTGCCATTCTAGATGGTAGGTTTCCTTTAAGCCAGCGCGATTGCGACAAAATTCCATCGTGTGCACCAAAAACCCCTTTTAAATCCCTGTCCCAGCGGCGCAAAATGGAAATCGATGGGATGTACGATGAAAGTGCGGTCCCCGGGGCCCTTAGTAAATGAGCCCCAATATCTGCGCTGTTACATTCGCCATCTGCAGGATGATGGGGAGACTTATCACCTTCTCTTACAACAACTCTCAGGATTCTTCTCAGAATATCATCCAAGCTTTCTCCCCAAAAATGCGGGTGTTCCGCTGATTCCAGCAGTTACGGAAAGAATCACATCACTAAAGCAACAAAATCTGAGGATGTTATAAGAAACATTACAAAAGGATCCAGCACGGAAAAATCCAGACATCGCAACACGAACATTGGATTATTTATATTCATGAAATAAACTCCAAGTTTTAAATGGATTTCGGTGGAGGTTCTGGACTGTCCCTTTGTATTGCCTGCGGAGACGACAGATTTCTCCGAGCACCTGGAGCCCTGAAGCTTAGTGGCTGAGCTGGACGCTATTGTCTTCTATTAAAGGACACATTGGGAGCGGCTCAGGAGCGATGGAAGAACGCGGCAGATAAACATCGGAGACCCGCGCCCGGATTCAGAGTAGGGGATCGAGTCCGGCTTTCTACCCAGAATATTAAGATCTCTAGAATAATCAGTCCCCTGGCAGTACGTCGGTCTACAACTTCTGGAAACAATGAGAATTCACCGTTTTCCATGTGTCTCTACTGAGAAATGCTGCGTCCAATCCATTTCCTGAACGATCTTCTCCACCTCCAGATGCAGTTGACGTTGATGGACAGGAAGAAATTCTGGACTTCCGTAAATGCAGAAATCAACTACAGTGGGGGTCAAATCGCTATTTTTCGTCGGGTTTCCCGAATATTACCGATTTGCGCCATCTTTCCCTGAATTGACCCGGGTTTTTGGCGCACACGATCGGATTGTGGCGCTTCGGCATGCATGCGACGGAAATTTGGGGGCGTGGCTGTCGGAAAACCCGACGGATTCGGAAAAAACGCAGAATTTTTTTTTTTTATGTGTCGCTTGACACACACTTACCTGCACCCATGATAGGATAGTGAACTCTAGCGGACCTCGGCGCAGCAGCGACACCTGGTGGACATCGGGCGCATGACCTTAGTGAATCGACAGAAGATCCGAATCCTCGATAGAGAACACGCCGCTGGATCACGACAAGACCGGTAAGTGCCCCAGTATCTCAAAGGGCAGGGCCATGGTGTAGAAGAAAACGCATGTGCAACATCCCCCACCGGGGCCTAGCCCTTGAGGTGAAGCCTGGAGACAGCCGGGGCCCGCGGTACCGGAGTGGCTGGCGGTTGCGGCCTAAGCACGCTATGGTCACGGTGCTTGGTACGGGGGAACCGGAGGGCTGTCCTACAGCCTGGCAGGTCTCCAGCAGGGTGGTGTTGGCAAGAAAAGATGAGGGAGAGGCTGCTATAGCGGATCTCCCTGGGGCAACCCCTTAATGTCCCGAGGGTGAGTCTCTGGGTGATGGACAGGGTGCCGGTGATGAAGACAGGGGTAGTAGCAGGGACCAGACGGAGGCAGAGGTTGAACAGAAACACTTACAGTTCTTTATTGGAACCGCAGGAACATCAGCAACGTGCCTTTAACAAGATGGTGGAGTACTGGAGAGGTATTTGGAGGGAGCCACAGGATGTAGTTCACCAGCCTGCATGTATAGGGCAGGCTGGGAGGCAGCTGGGTCCTTAGAGGAGGCTTCAGCTCGGTCCTGGATCTCTTCAGGTATCACCCTTGAAGGTAGGAATGATACCCCTTTCCTCACTACACTAACTCTAGTCTTATTCTCCTCTTCAGGCAGGGGCTAGGCTCTTCCTGCACTGGTCTGGTATGCTAGAGACTCTGAGCTGCTGCTCAGCTAACTACTCTCTGCATGTGTCCTGCAGACCCAGAGGGCCTGACTAGGACCGGTCTCTCTCCTGAGAGAGATTTCTCTCTAAGAACTCTAGAACATTCCTGGCCAGAGGTTTTATTACCTCCCTTTGGTCAGGTGGTGGCTGCTCCTCCAATTACCTCTCAGTTCACAGAAACAGGATGCAACACATATCATTGGATGACAGCATCTTGCATCATACAAAATACTTAACCTCTGCCTTACCAGGCAGGATTCACCACTGCAATATCCCTATGTCCTATCAGAACCATGTTGTGTAATGGGATTACATGCAGGTGGGACGTATTCGCAAACCCTACCTCGCCATTGCATCGGCGAGGGTGTTGCACATGGATCCAGTATCTAACTTCAATGCTCCTCGTCTGATTAAATGTTTTCATCAGCAGTATCCAACAGAACCAGAGGTCGCCATAAGGAGCAGAGTGATGTCAGGATTCGAACCTATGTCCTGGTGCCTGGTTCTCTGTCTCCTTGTTTGCTGAGCCGCTCAGCTAGCTGAAGACTTGTCTGCTGGACTATGGTGCTGAACCTACTTGTAAAACCCGCCACCTGTGTCTCCTGTTAGGCACCGCCCTGATTGCTCTGCCTATATATATACGGGTCTCTGACACTTCCTGCTTGTGCTAGTATTTCCTGTACACCCAGGAGCCTCCTCGCTGGAGATCTTCTTTCAGGTCCTTGGAACTTCAACTTTGCTGACCGCAAGTGTCTATTACTGCACCTTCAGCTCCTGAGATACAACAGATTATTCCTCTGGTCTCTACACTCCTGTTCCAGACTGCGACTGCAGCTCCCTGCGGGCTCCCCGTGTGCTGCCTCCAGCCTCCTCTGCCTTACCTGAATACTAGACTCCTGCTCCCGACCCACTAGTATCGTGACATGAGACTCAGCATTGTGTGCGACCTCCATGTCCTCCCTACAACACCCCGGCATGCTCCTGATGGGGCTCAGTATTGTGAGTGGCCTCCACCTGCCTGTATGACCTCCCTACAACACCTCGGCATGCTCCTGATGAGGCTCAGTATTGTGTGTGGCCTCCATGTACCTGTATGTCCTCCCTACAACACCTCGGCATGCTCCTGATGGGGCTCAGTATTGTGAGTGGCCTCCACCTGCCTGTATGACCTCCCTACAACACCTCGGCATGCTCCTGATGAGGCTCAGTATTGTGTGTGGCCTCCATGTGCCTGTATGACCTCCCTACAACACCTCTGCATGCTCCTGATGAGGCTCAGTATTGTGTGTGACCTCCATGTGCCTGTATGACCTCCCTACAACACCTCGGCATGCTCCTGATGAGGCTCAGTAGTGTGTGTGGCCTCCATGTGCCTGTATGACCTCCCTACAACACCTCGGAATGCTTCTGATGAGGATCAGTATTGTGTGCTGCCTCCACATGCCTGTAGGACTTCCCTACACCTCGGCATGCTCCTGATGAGGCTCAGTATTGTGTGTGGCCTCCATGTGACTGTATGACCTCCCTACAACACTTCGGCATGGTCCTGATGAGGCTCAGTATTGTGTGTGACCTCCATGTGCCTGTATGACCTCCCTACAACACCTCGGCATGCTCCTGATGAGGCTCAGTATTGTGTGTGGCCTCCACGTGCCCGTATGACATCCCTACAACACCTTGGCATGCTCCTGATGAGGCTCAGTATTGTGTGGCTTCCACGTGCCTGTATGACCTCCCTACAACACCTCGGCATGCTCCTGATGAGGCTCAGTATTGTGTGTGGCCTCCACGTGCCTGTATGACCTCCCTACAACACCTGGGCATGCTCCTGATGAGGCTCAGTACTGTGTTTGGCCTCCACGTGCCCGTATGACCTCCCTACAACACCTGGGCATGCTCCTGATGAGGCTCAGTACTGTGTTTGGCCTCCACGTGCCCGTATGACATCCCTACAACACCTCGGCATGCTCCTGATGAACAAGCCAGTCCATAGCATCAATACTCTCTCATGAAGGAACTGCTGACGTACTACAGCCACATAAGGCCCAGTGTCCTGTATCAGAAGGAACCCGGGGCTCCTTTGTACCTGCATAGTTTCTCACATGGGTCTGAGAATTTCATCTGGGGACCTAATGGCAGTCGAGGAACATCTGGCAAGCACTGTACTGGGCTGTAAGTATGGTGTCTCCTCCTCAACGTCTCCTGGTTTCTCCTCCTTCGCGTCTCCTGGTGTACTGGCCTGCACCCCCGGTATCTGCTCCCTCTCCACGTCTCCCGGTGTACTGGCCTACACCCCCTCCAGGTCTCCCATATATATGGAGGGGGGGCAGGTGACGGGGAATATGCTGTATACATGAAGGAGGGGGGTGTATAGACTGTGTATACATGGAGGAGGGGGGTGTATATACTGTGTATACATGGAGGAGGGGGGGTGTATAGACTGTGTATACATGGAGGAGGGGGGTGTATAGACTGTGTATACATGGAGGAGGGGGGTGTATAGACTGTGTATACATGGAGGAGGGGGGTGTATAGACTGTGTATACATGGAGGAGGGGGGGTGTATAGACTGTGTATACATGGAGGAGGGGGGTGTATAGACTGTGTATACATGGAGGAGGGGGGTGTATATACTGTGTATACATGGAGGAGGGGGGTGTATAGACTGTGTATACATGGAGGAGGGGGGTGTATATACTGTGTATACATGGAGGGGGGTGTATAGACTGTGTATACTTGGAGGAGGGGGGGTGTATAGACTGTGTATACATGGAGGAGGGGGTGTATATACCGTGTATACATGGAGGAGGGGGTGTATATACCGTGTATACATGGAGGAGGGGGTGTATATACCGTGTATACATGGAGGAGGGGGGTGTATATACTGTGTATACATGGAGGAGGGGGGGTGTATAGACTGTGTATACATGGAGGAGGGGGGGTGTATAGACTGTGTATACATGGAGGAGGGGGGGTGTATAGACTGTGTATACATGGAGGAGGGGGGGTGTATAGACTGTGTATACATGGAGGAGGGGGGTGTATAGACTGTGTATACATGGAGGAGGGGGGGTGTATATACTGTGTATACATGGAGGAGGGGGTGTATATACTGTGTATACATGGAGGAGGGGGGTGTATAGACTGTGTATACATGGAGGAGGGGGGTGTATAGACTGTGTATACATGGAGGGGGGGTGTATAGACTGTGTATACATGGAGGGGGGTGTATATACTGTGTATACATGGAGGAGGGGGGTGTATATACTGTGTATACATGGAGGAGGGGGGTGTATATACCGTGTATACATGGAGGAGGGGGGTGTATATACCGTGTATACATGGAGGAGGGGGGTGTATATACTGTGTATACATGGAGGAGGGGGGTGTATAGACTGTGTATACATGGAGGAGGGGGGTGTATAGACTGTGTATACATGGAGGAGGGGGGTGTATATACTGTGTATACATGGAGGGGGGGGTGTATATACTGTGTATACATGGAGGAGGGGGGTGTATAGACTGTGTATACATGGAGGAGGGGGTGTATAGACTGTGTATACATGGAGGAGGGGGGTGCATATACTGTATACATGGAGGGGGGTGTATATACTGTGTATACATGGAGGAGGGGGGTGAATATACTGTGTATACATGGAGGAGGGGGTGTATATACTGTGTATACATGGAGGAGGGGGGGTGTATAGACTGTGTATACATGGAGGGGGGTGTATAGACTGTGTATACATGGAGGAGGGGGGTGTATAGACTGTGTATACATGGAGGAGGGGGTGTATAGACTGTGTATACATGGAGGAAGGGGGTGTATATACTGTGTATACATGGAGGAGGGGGGTGTATATACTGTGTATACATGGAGGGGGGGTGTATAGACTGTGTATACATGGAGGAGGGGGGTGTATAGACTGTGTATACATGGAGGGGGGGTGTATAGACTGTGTATACATGGAGGAGGGGGGTGTATATACTGTATAAATAAAGGGGGGTGTATATACTGTGTATACATGGAGGAGGGGGGTGTATAGACTGTGTATACATGGAGGGGGGGTGTATAGACTGTGTATACATGGAGGAGGGGGTGTATAGACTGTGTATACATGGAGGAGGGGGGTGTATAGACTGTGTATACATGGAGGAGGGGGGGTGTATAGACTGTGTATACATGGAGGAGGGGGGTGTATATACTGTGTATACATGGAGGAGGGGGGGTGTATAGACTGTGTATACATGGAGGGGGGGTGTATAGACTGTGTATACATGGAGGAGGGGGTGTATAGACTGTGTATACATGGAGGAGGGGGGTGTATAGACTGTGTATACATGGAGGAGGGGGGGTGTATAGACTGTGTATACATGGAGGAGGGGGGTGTATAGACTGTGTATACATGGAGGAAGGGGGGTATAGACTGTGTATACATGGAGGAGGGGGGTGTATAGACTGTGTATACATGGAGGGGGGGTGTATATACTGTGTATACATGGAGGAGGGGGGTGTATAGACTGTGTATACATGGAGGAGGGGGGTGTATAGACTGTGTATACATGGAGGAGGGGGGTGTATAGACTGTGTATACATGGAGGAGGGGGGGTGTATAGACTGTGTATACATGGAGGGGGGGGTGTATAGACTGTGTATACATGGAGGGGGGGGTGTATATACTGTGTATACATGGAGGAGGGGGGTGTATAGACTGTGTATACATGGAGGGGGGTGTATAGACTGTGTATACATGGAGGAGGGGGGGTGTATAGACTGTGTATACATGGAGGAGGGGGGGTGTATAGACTGTGTATACTTGGAGGAGGGGGGGTGTATAGACTGTGTATACATGGAGGAGGGGGGTGTATAGACTGTGTATACATGGAGGAGGGGGGTGTATAGACTGTGTATACATGGAGGGGGGTGTATAGACTGTGTATACTTGGAGGAGGGGGGGTGTATAGACTGTGTATACATGGAGGAGGGGGGTGTATATACTGTGTATACATGGAGGAGGGGGGGTGTATAGACTGTGTATACTTGGAGGAGGGGGGTGTATATACTGTGTATACATGGAGGAGGGGGGTGTATATACTGTGTATACATGGAGGAGGGGGGTGTATAGACTGTGTATACATGGAGGGGGGGTGTATATACTGTGTATACATGGAGGAGGGGGTGTATATACTGTGTATACATGGAGGAGGGGGTGTATAGACTGTGTATACATGGAGGAGGGGGTGTATATACCGTGTATACATGGAGGAGGGGGTGTATATACCGTGTATACATGGAGGAGGGGGTGTATATACCGTGTATACATGGAGGAGGGGGGTGTATAGACTGTGTATACTTGGAGGAGGGGGGGTGTATAGACTGTGTATACATGGAGGAGGGGGTGTATATACCGTGTATACATGGAGGAGGGGGTGTATATACCGTGTATACATGGAGGAGGGGGGTGTATATACTGTGTATACATGGAGGGGGGGTGTATATACTGTGTATACATGGAGGGGGGGTGTATATACTGTGTATACATGGAGGGGGGGTGTATAGACTGTGTATACATGGAGGAGGGGGGGTGTATAGACTGTGTATACATGGAGGAGGGGGGGTGTATAGACTGTGTATACATGGAGGAGGGGGGTGTATATACTGTGTATACATGGAGGAGGGGGGGTGTATAGACTGTGTATACATGGAGGAGGGGGGGTGTATAGACTGTGTATACATGGAGGAGGGGGTGTATAGACTGTGTATACATGGAGGAGGGGGGGTGTATAGACTGTGTATACATGGAGGGGGGTGTATATACTGTGTATACATGGAGGAGGGGGGGTGTATAGACTGTGTATACATGGAGGAGGGGGGGTGTATAGACTGTGTATACATGGAGGGGGGGGTGTATAGACTGTGTATACATGGAGGAGGGGGGGTGTATATACTGTGTATACATGGAGGAGGGGGTGTATATACCGTGTATACATGGAGGGGGGTGTATAGACTGTGTATACATGGAGGAGGGGGGGTGTATAGACTGTGTATACATGGAGGAGGGGGGGTGTATAGACTGTGTATACATGGAGGAGGGGGGGTGTATAGACTGTGTATACATGGAGGAGGGGGGGTGTATAGACTGTGTATACATGGAGGAGGGGGGGTGTATATACTGTGTATACATGGAGGGGGGGTGTATAGACTGTGTATACATGGAGGAGGGGGGTGTATAGACTGTGTATACATGGAGGGGGGTGTATAGACTGTGTATACATGGAGGAGGGGGGGTGTATAGACTGTGTATACATGGAGGAGGGGGGGTGTATAGACTGTGTATACTTGGAGGAGGGGGGGTGTATAGACTGTGTATACATGGAGGAGGGGGGTGTATAGACTGTGTATACATGGAGGAGGGGGGTGTATAGACTGTGTATACTTGGAGGAGGGGGGGTGTATAGACTGTGTATACATGGAGGAGGGGGGTGTATATACTGTGTATACATGGAGGAGGGGGGGTGTATAGACTGTGTATACTTGGAGGAGGGGGGGTGTATAGACAGTGTATACTTGGAGGAGGGGGGGTATATAGACTGTGTATACATGGAGGAGGGGGTGTATATACCGTGTATACATGGAGGAGGGGGTGTATATACCGTGTATACATGGAGGAGGGGGGTGTATATACTGTGTATACATGGAGGGGGGGTGTATATACTGTGTATACATGGAGGGGGGGTGTATATACTGTGTATACATGGAGGGGGGGTGTATAGACTGTGTATACATGGAGGGGGGGTGTATAGACTGTGTATACATGGAGGAGGGGGGGTGTATAGACTGTGTATACATGGAGGAGGGGGGGTGTATAGACTGTGTATACATGGAGGAGGGGGGGTGTATAGACTGTGTATACATGGAGGAGGGGGGGTGTATAGACTGTGTATACATGGAGGAGGGGGGGTGTATAGACTGTGTATACATGGAGGAGGGGGGGTGTATAGACTGTGTATACATGGAGGAGGGGGTGTATATACTGTGTATACATGGAGGAGGGGGGTGTATAGACTGTGTATACATGGAGGAGGGGGGTGTATAGACTGTGTATACATGGAGGGGGGGTGTATAGACTGTGTATACATGGAGGGGGGTGTATAGACTGTGTATACATGGAGGGGGGTGTATATACTGTGTATACATGGAGGAGGGGGGTGTATATACTGTGTATACATGGAGGAGGGGGGTGTATATACCGTGTATACATGGAGGAGGGGGGTGTATATACTGTGTATACATGGAGGAGGGGGGTGTATATACTGTGTATACATGGAGGAGGGGGGTGTATAGACTGTGTATACATGGAGGGGGGTGTATAGACTGTGTATACATGGAGGGGGGTGTATAGACTGTGTATACATGGAGGAGGGGGGTGTATATACTGTGTATACATGGAGGGGGGGGGGTGTATATACTGTGTATACATGGAGGAGGGGGGTGTATAGACTGTGTATACATGGAGGAGGGGGTGTATAGACTGTGTATACATGGAGGAGGGGGGTGCATATACTGTATACATGGAGGGGGGATGTATATACTGTGTATACATGGAGGAGGGGGGTGTATATACTGTGTATACATGGAGGAGGGGGTGTATATACTGTGTATACATGGAGGAGGGGGGGTGTATAGACTGTGTATACATGGAGGGGGGTGTATAGACTGTGTATACATGGAGGAGGGGGGTGTATAGACTGTGTATACATGGAGGAGGGGGTGTATAGACTGTGTATACATGGAGGAGGGGGGTGTATAGACTGTGTATACATGGAGGGGGGGTGTATAGACTGTGTATACATGGAGGAGGGGGGTGTATATACTGTATAAATGGAGGGGGGTGTATATACTGTGTATACATGGAGGAGGGGGGGTGTATAGACTGTGTATACATGGAGGAGGGGGTGTATAGACTGTGTATACATGGAGGAGGGGGGTGTATATACTGTGTATACATGGAGGAGGGGGGTGTATATACTGTGTATACATGGAGGGGGGTGTATAGACTGTGTATACATGGAGGGGGGTGTATAGACTGTGTATACATGGAGGAGGGGTGTATATACTGTGTATACATGGAGGGGGGGTGTATAGACTGTGTATACATGGAGGAGGGGGGGTGTATAGACTGTGTATACATGGAGGGGGGGTGTATAGACTGTGTATACATGGAGGAGGGGGGTGTATAGACTGTGTATACATGGAGGAGGGGGGGTGTATAGACTGTGTATACATGGAGGGGGGTGTATAGACTGTGTATACATGGAGGACGGGGTGTATAGACTGTGTATACATGGAGGAGGGGGGTGTATAGACTGTGTATACATGGAGGAGGGGGGTGTATAGACTGTGTATACATGGAGGAGGGGGGTGTATAGACTGTGTATACATGGTGGAGGGGGTGTATAGACTGTGTATACATGGAGGAGGGGGGTGTATAGACTGTGTATACATGGAGGAGGGGGGTGTATAGACTGTGTATACATGGAGGGGGGGTGTATAGACTGTGTATACATGGAGGGGGTGTATATACTGTGTATACATGGAGGGGGGGTGTATATACTGTGTATACATGGAGGAGGGGGGTGTATATACTGTGTATACATGGAGGAGGGGGGTGTATAGACTGTGTATACATGGAGGAGGGGGGTGTATAGACTGTGTATACATGGAGGAGGGGGGTGTATATACTGTGTATACATGGAGGAGGGGGTGTATAGACTGTGTATACATGGAGGAGGGGGGTGTATATACTGTGTATACATGGAGGAGGGGGGTGTATAGACTGTGTATACATGGAGGGGGGGTGTATAGACTGTGTATACATGGAGGAGGGGGGTGTATAGACTGTGTATACATGGAGGAGGGGGGTGTATAGACTGTGTATACATGGAGGGGGGGTGTATAGACTGTGTATACATGGAGGAGGGGGGTGTATAGACTGTGTATACATGGAGGAGGGGGGTGTATAGACTGTGTATACATGGAGGGGGGGTGTATAGACTGTGTATACATGGAGGGGGGGTGTATAGACTG
Organism: Engystomops pustulosus; assembly: GCF_040894005.1. Taxonomy (NCBI): domain Eukaryota; kingdom Metazoa; phylum Chordata; class Amphibia; order Anura; family Leptodactylidae; genus Engystomops; species Engystomops pustulosus. Next base: position 428,679 of record NC_092412.1, read on the forward strand.
TGTATACATGGAGGAGGGGGTGTATAGACTGTGTATACATGGAGGAGGGGGGTGTATAGACTGTGTATACATGGAGGAGGGGGGGTGTATAGACTGTGTATACATGGAGGGGGGGTGTATAGACTGTGTATACATGGAGGAGGGGGGGTGTATAGACTGTGTATACATGGAGGGGGGTGTATAGACTGTGTATACATGGAGGAGGGGGTGTATAGACTGTGTATACATGGTGGAGGGGGTGTATAGACTGTGTATACATGGAGGAGGGGGGTGTATAGACTGTGTATACATGGAGGAGGTGTATAGACTGTGTATACATGGAGGAGGGGGGTGTATATACTGTGTATACATGGAGGAGGGGGGTGTATATACTGTGTATACATGGAGGAGGGGGTGTATATACTGTGTATACATGGAGGAGGGGGGTGTATAGACTGTGTATACATGGAGGAGGGGGTGTATATACTGTGTATACATGGAGGAGGGGGGTGTATAGACTGTGTATACATGGAGGAGGGGGGTGTATAGACTGTGTATACATGGAGGAGGGGGTGTATAGACTGTGTATACATGGAGGAGGGGGGTGTATAGACTGTGTATACATGGAGGAGGGGGTGTATATACTGTGTATACATGGAGGAGGGGGGTGTATAGACTGTGTATACATGGAGGAGGGGGGTGTATAGACTGTGTATACATGGAGGAGGGGGTGTATATACTGTGTATACATGGAGGAGGGGGGTGTATATACTGTGTATACATGGAGGAGGGGGGTGTATAGACTGTGTATACATGGAGGAGGGGGTGTGTATATACTGTATATACATGGAAGAGGTGTATAGACTGTGTATACATGGAGGAGGGGGGTGTATATACTGTATATACATGGAAGAGGTGTATATACTGTGTATACATGGAGGAGGGGGGTGTATAGACTGTGTATACATGGAGGAGGGGGGTGTATATACTGTGTATACATGGAGGAGGGGGGTGTATATACTGTGTATACATGGAGGGGGGTGTATATACTGTGTATACATGGAGGAGGGGGGTGTATAGACTGTGTCTACATGGAGGAGGGGGGTGTAAAGACTGTGTATACATGGAGGGGGGGGTGTATAGACTGTGTATACATGGAGGGGGGGTGTATATACTGTGTATACATGGAGGAGGGGGGTGTATAGACTGTGTATACATGGAGGAGGGGGGTGTATATACTGTGTATACATGGAGGAGGGGGGTGTATAGACTGTGTATACATGGAGGAGGGGGGGTGTATAGACTGTGTATACATGGAGGAGGGGGGTGTATATACTGTGTATACATGGAGGGGGGTGTATAGACTGTGTATACATGGAGGAGGGGGGTGTATAGACTGTGTATACATGGAGGAGGGGGGGTGTATAGACTGTGTATACATGGAGGAGGGGGGTGTATAGACTGTGTATACATGGAGGGGGGTGTATATACTGTGTATACATGGAGGAGGGGGGTGTATAGATTGTGTATACATGGAGGGGGGGTGTATAGACTGTGTATACATGGAGGGGGGTGTATAGACTGTGTATACATGGAGGAGGGGGGGTGTATAGACTGTGTATACATGGAGGAGGGGGGGTGTATAGACTGTGTATACATGGAGGGGGGGTGTATAGACTGTGTATACATGGAGGAGGGGGGTGTATATACTGTGTATACATGGAGGGGGGTGTATAGACTGTGTATACATGGAGGAGGGGGGGTGTATAGACTGTGTATACATGGAGGAGGGGGGGTGTATAGACTGTGTATACATGGAGGGGGGGTGTATAGACTGTGTATACATGGAGGAGGGGGGTGTATAGACTGTGTATACATGGAGGAGGGGGGGTGTATAGACTGTGTATACATGGAGGAGGGGGGGTGTATAGACTGTGTATACATGGAGGGGGGGGTGTATAGACTGTGTATACATGGAGGAGGGGGGTGTATATACTGTGTATACATGGAGGAGGGGGGTGTATATACTGTGTATACATGGAGGAGGGGGGTGTATATACTGTGTATACATGGAGGAGGGGGGTGTATAGATTGTGTATACATGGAGGGGGGGTGTATAGACTGTGTATACATGGAGGAGGGGGGGTGTATAGACTGTGTATACATGGAGGAGGGGGTGTATATACTGTGTATACATGGAGGAGGGGGGTGTATAGACTGTGTATACATGGAGGAGGGGGGTGTATAGACTGTGTATACATGGAGGGGGGGTGTATAGACTGTGTATACATGGAGGGGGGTGTATAGACTGTGTATACATGGAGGGGGGTGTATATACTGTGTATACATGGAGGAGGGGGGTGTATATACCGTGTATACATGGAGGAGGGGGGTGTATATACCGTGTATACATGGAGGAGGGGGGTGTATATACTGTGTATACATGGAGGAGGGGGGTGTATATACTGTGTATACATGGAGGAGGGGGGTGTATAGACTGTGTATACATGGAGGGGGGTGTATAGACTGTGTATACATGGAGGGGGGTGTATAGACTGTGTATACATGGAGGAGGGGGGTGTATATACTGTGTATACATGGAGGGGGGGGTGTATATACTGTGTATACATGGAGGAGGGGGGTGTATAGACTGTGTATACATGGAGGAGGGGGTGTATAGACTGTGTATACATGGAGGAGGGGGGTGCATATACTGTATACATGGAGGGGGGATGTATATACTGTGTATACATGGAGGAGGGGGGTGTATATACTGTGTATACATGGAGGAGGGGGTGTATATACTGTGTATACATGGAGGAGGGGGGGTGTATAGACTGTGTATACATGGAGGGGGGTGTATAGACTGTGTATACATGGAGGAGGGGGGTGTATAGACTGTGTATACATGGAGGAGGGGGTGTATAGACTGTGTATACATGGAGGAGGGGGTGTATAGACTGTGTATACATGGAGGGGGGGTGTATAGACTGTGTATACATGGAGGAGGGGGGTGTATATACTGTATAAATGGAGGGGGGTGTATATACTGTGTATACATGGAGGAGGGGGGGTGTATAGACTGTGTATACATGGAGGAGGGGGTGTATAGACTGTGTATACATGGAGGAGGGGGGTGTATATACTGTGTATACATGGAGGAGGGGGTGTATATACTGTGTATACATGGAGGGGGGTGTATAGACTGTGTATACATGGAGGGGGGGTGTATAGACTGTGTATACATGGAGGAGGGGTGTATATACTGTGTATACATGGAGGGGGGGTGTATAGACTGTGTATACATGGAGGAGGGGGGGTGTATAGACTGTGTATACATGGAGGGGGGGTGTATAGACTGTGTATACATGGAGGAGGGGGGTGTATAGACTGTGTATACATGGAGGAGGGGGGGTGTATAGACTGTGTATACATGGAGGGGGGTGTATAGACTGTGTATACATGGAGGACGGGGTGTATAGACTGTGTATACATGGAGGAGGGGGGTGTATAGACTGTGTATACATGGAGGAGGGGGGTGTATAGACTGTGTATACATGGAGGAGGGGGGTGTATAGACTGTGTATACATGGTGGAGGGGGTGTATAGACTGTGTATACATGGAGGAGGGGGTGTATAGACTGTGTATACATGGAGGAGGGGGGTGTATAGACTGTGTATACATGGAGGGGGGGTGTATAGACTGTGTATACATGGAGGGGGTGTATATACTGTGTATACATGGAGGGGGGGTGTATATACTGTGTATACATGGAGGAGGGGGGTGTATATACTGTGTATACATGGAGGAGGGGGGTGTATAGACTGTGTATACATGGAGGAGGGGGGTGTATAGACTGTGTATACATGGAGGAGGGGGGTGTATATACTGTGTATACATGGAGGAGGGGGTGTATAGACTGTGTATACATGGAGGAGGGGGGTGTATATACTGTGTATACATGGAGGAGGGGGGTGTATAGACTGTGTATACATGGAGGGGGGGTGTATAGACTGTGTATACATGGAGGAGGGGGGTGTATAGACTGTGTATACATGGAGGAGGGGGGTGTATAGACTGTGTATACATGGAGGGGGGGTGTATAGACTGTGTATACATGGAGGAGGGGGGTGTATAGACTGTGTATACATGGAGGAGGGGGGGTGTATAGACTGTGTATACATGGAGGGGGGGTGTATAGACTGTGTATACATGGAGGGGGGGTGTATAGACTGTGTATACATGGAGGAGGGGGTGTATAGACTGTGTATACATGGAGGAGGGGGGTGTATAGACTGTGTATACATGGAGGAGGGGGGTGTATAGACTGTGTATACATGGAGGGGGGGTGTATAGACTGTGTATACATGGAGGAGGGGGGGTGTATAGACTGTGTATACATGGAGGGGGGTGTATAGACTGTGTATACATGGAGGAGGGGGTGTATAGACTGTGTATACATGGTGGAGGGGGTGTATAGACTGTGTATACATGGAGGAGGGGGGTGTATAGACTGTGTTTACATGGAGGAGGTGTATAGACTGTGTATACATGGAGGAGGGGGGTGTATATACTGTGTATACATGGAGGAGGGGGGTGTATATACTGTGTATACATGGAGGAGGGGGTGTATATACTGTGTATACATGGAGGAGGGGGGTGTATAGACTGTGTATACATGGAGGAGGGGGTGTATATACTGTGTATACATGGAGGAGGGGGGTGTATAGACTGTGTATACATGGAGGAGGGGGGTGTATAGACTGTGTATACATGGAGGAGGGGGTGTATAGACTGTGTATACATGGAGGAGGGGGGTGTATAGACTGTGTATACATGGAGGAGGGGGTGTATATACTGTGTATACATGGAGGAGGGGGGTGTATAGACTGTGTATACATGGAGGAGGGGGGTGTATAGACTGTGTATACATGGAGGAGGGGGGTGTATATACTGTGTATACATGGAGGAGGGGGGTGTATATACTGTGTATACATGGAGGAGGGGGGTGTATAGACTGTGTATACATGGAGGAGGGGGGGTGTATATACTGTATATACATGGAAGAGGTGTATAGACTGTGTATACATGGAGGAGGGGGGTGTATATACTGTATATACATGGAAGAGGTGTATATACTGTGTATACATGGAGGAGGGGGGTGTATAGACTGTGTATACATGGAGGAGGGGGGTGTATATACTGTGTATACATGGAGGAGGGGGGTGTATATACTGTGTATACATGGAGGGGGGTGTATATACTGTGTATACATGGAGGAGGGGGGTGTATAGACTGTGTCTACATGGAGGAGGGGGGTGTAAAGACTGTGTATACATGGAGGGGGGGGTGTATAGACTGTGTATACATGGAGGGGGGGTGTATATACTGTGTATACATGGAGGAGGGGGGTGTATAGACTGTGTATACATGGAGGAGGGGGGTGTATATACTGTGTATACATGGAGGAGGGGGGTGTATAGACTGTGTATACATGGAGGAGGGGGGGTGTATAGACTGTGTATACATGGAGGAGGGGGGTGTATATACTGTGTATACATGGAGGGGGGTGTATAGACTGTGTATACATGGAGGAGGGGGGTGTATAGACTGTGTATACATGGAGGAGGGGGGGTGTATAGACTGTGTATACATGGAGGAGGGGGGTGTATAGACTGTGTATACATGGAGGGGGGTGTATATACTGTGTATACATGGAGGAGGGGGGTGTATAGATTGTGTATACATGGAGGGGGGGTGTATAGACTGTGTATACATGGAGGGGGGTGTATAGACTGTGTATACATGGAGGAGGGGGGGTGTATAGACTGTGTATACATGGAGGAGGGGGGGTGTATAGACTGTGTATACATGGAGGGGGGGTGTATAGACTGTGTATACATGGAGGAGGGGGGTGTATATACTGTGTATACATGGAGGGGGGTGTATAGACTGTGTATACATGGAGGAGGGGGGGTGTATAGACTGTGTATACATGGAGGAGGGGGGGTGTATAGACTGTGTATACATGGAGGGGGGGTGTATAGACTGTGTATACATGGAGGAGGGGGGTGTATAGACTGTGTATACATGGAGGAGGGGGGGTGTATAGACTGTGTATACATGGAGGAGGGGGGGTGTATAGACTGTGTATACATGGAGGGGGGGGTGTATAGACTGTGTATACATGGAGGAGGGGGGTGTATATACTGTGTATACATGGAGGAGGGGGGTGTATATACTGTGTATACATGGAGGAGGGGGGTGTATATACTGTGTATACATGGAGGAGGGGGGGTGTATAGACTGTGTATACATGGAGGAGGGGGGGTGTATAGACTGTGTATACATGGAGGAGGGGGTGTATATACTGTGTATACATGGAGGAGGGGGGTGTATAGACTGTGTATACATGGAGGAGGGGGGTGTATAGACTGTGTATACATGGAGGGGGGTGTATAGACTGTGTATACATGGAGGAGGGGGGTGTATATACTGTGTATACATGGAGGAGGGGGGTGTATATACTGTGTATACATGGAGGAGGGGGGTGTATAGACTGTGTATACATGGAGGAGGGGGGGTGTATAGACTGTGTATACATGGAGGAGGGGGGGTGTATAGACTGTGTATACATGGAGGAGGGGGGGTGTATAGACTGTGTATACATGGAGGAGGGGGGTGTATAGACTGTGTATACATGGAGGAGGGGGGTGTATAGACTGTGTATACATGGAGGGGGGTGTATAGACTGTGTATACATGGAGGAGGGGGGTGTATATACTGTGTATACATTTAGGAGGGGGGTGTATATACTGTGTATACATGGAGGAGGGGGGTATATATACTGTGTATACATGGAGGAGGGGGGTGAATAGACTGTGTATACATGGAGGAGGGGGGTGTATAGACTGTGTATACATGGAGGAGGGGGGTGTATAGACTGTGTATACATGGAGGAGGGGGGGTGTATAGACTGTGTATACATGGAGGAGGGGGGTGTATAGACTGTGTATACATGGAGGAGGGGGGTGTATATACTGTGTATACATGGAGGAGGGGGGGTGTATAGACTGTGTATACATGGAGGAGGGGGGGTGTATAGACTGTGTATACATGGAGGAGGGGGTGTATATACCGTGTATACATGGAGGAGGGGGGTGTATAGACTGTGTATACATGGAGGAGGGGGTGTATAGACTGTGTATACATGGAGGAGGGGGGTGTATATACTGTGTATACATGGAGGAGGGGGGTGTATAGACTGTGTATACATGGAGGAGGGGGGGTGTATAGACTGTGTATACATGGAGGAGGGGGGGTGTATAGACTGTGTATACATGGAGGAGGGGGGTGTATAGACTGTGTATACATGGAGGAGGGGGTGTATAGACTGTGTATACATGGAGGGGGGTGTATAGACTGTGTATACATGGAGGGGGGTGTATAGACTGTGTATACATGGAGGGGGGGGTGTATAGACTGTGTATACATGGAGGGGGGTGTATAGACTGTGTATACATGGAGGGGGGGGTGTATATACTGTGTATACATGGAGGGGGGGTGTATAGACTGTGTATACATGGAGAGGGGGGTGTATATACTGTGTATACATGGAGGGGGGGTGTATATACTGTGTATACATGGAGGGGGGGTGTATAGACTGTGTATACATGGAGGGGGGGTGTATATACTGTGTATACATGGAGGAGGGGGGTGTATATACTGTGTATACATGGAGGGGGGGGGTGTATAGACTGTGTATACATGGAGGGGGGGGTGTATATACCGTGTATACATGGAGGGGGGTGTATATACTGTGTATACATGGAGGAGGGGGGTGTATAGACTGTGTATACATGGAGGGGGGGGTGTATATACCGTGTATACATGGAGGGGGGTGTATAGACTGTGTATACATGGAGGAGGGGGGGTGTATAGACTGTGTATACATGGAGGGGGGGGTGTATATACCGTGTATACATGGAGGGGGGTGTATAGACTGTGTATACATGGAGGAGGGGGGTGTATAGACTGTGTATACATGGAGGAGGGGGGTGTATAGACTGTGTATACATGGAGGAGGGGGGGTGTATATACTGTGTATACATGGAGGAGGGGGGTGTATAGACTGTGTATACATGGAGGAGGGGGGTGTATAGACTGTGTATACATGGAGGGGGTGTATAGACTGTGTATACATGGAGGAGGGGTGTATATACTGTGTATACATGGAGGAGGGGGGTGTATATACTGTGTATACATGGAGGAGGGGGTGTATATACTGTGTATACATGGAGGAGGGGGGTGTATAGACTGTGTATACATGGAGGAGGGGGTGTATAGACTGTATACATGGAGGAGGGGGTGTATAGACTGTGTATACATGGAGGAGGGGGGTGTATAGACTGTGTATACATGGAGGAGGGGGGTGTATAGACTGTGTATACATGGAGGAGGGGGGTGTATATACTGTGTATACATGGAGGAGGGGGGTGTATAGACTGTGTATACATGGAGGAGGGGGTGTATATACTGTGTATACATGGAGGAGGGGGGGTGTATATACTGTGTATACATGGAGGGGGGTGTATATACTGTGTATACATGGAGGGGGGTGTATATACTGTGTATACATGGAGGAGGGGGGTGTATAGACTGTGTATACATGGAGGAGGGGGTGTATAGACTGTGTATACATGGAGGAGGGGGGTGTATATACTGTGTATACATGGAGGAGGGGGTGTATAGACTGTGTATACATGGAGGAGGGGGGGTGTATAGACTGTGTATACATGGAGGAGGGGGGTGTATAGACTGTGTATACATGGAGGGGGGGGTGTATAGATTGTGTATACATGGAGGGGGGTGTATATACTGTGTATACATGGAGGAGGGGGGTGTATAGACTGTGTATACATGGAGGGGGGGGTGTATATACTGTGTATACATGGAGGAGGGGGGTGTATAGACTGTGTATACATGGAGGAGGGGGTGTATAGACTGTGTATACACGGAGGGGGGGTGTATAGACTGTGTATACACGGAGGGGGGTGTATAGACTGTGTATACATGGAGGAGGGGGGTGTATAGACTGTGTATACATGGAGGGGGGGTGTATATACTGTATACATGGAGGGGGGGTGTATAGACTGTGTATACATGGAGGAGGGGGTGTATAGACTGTGTATACATGGAGGAGGGGGGTGTATAGACTGTGTATACATGGAGGAGGGGGGTGTATAGACTGTGTATACATGGAGGAGGGGGGTGTATAGACTGTGTATACATGGAGGGGGGGTGTATAGACTGTGTATACATGGAGGAGGGGGTGTATAGACTGTGTATACATGGAGGAGGGGGGTGTATAGACTGTGTATACATGGAGGAGGGGGGTGTATAGACTGTGTATACATGGAGGGGGGTGTATAGACTGTGTATACACGGAGGGGACATGTGACATTCTCTGTGGTTGCTGTGTCAGGGGGCGGGGTCTGGTCAGCTGACAGTCACATGACAGTATTCCATCTGGGAGGGGACGGAGAGAGGACACGACCCTGATACAATGTAACAGAAGATCAGAAACAGCAACAACATGAAGCACAGGTAAGAAAGTATCAGGTGTGTGGCCCCCAGTATCAGGTGTGTGGCCCCCAGTATCAGGTGTGTGGCCCCCAGTATCACTCTGTCTGGAGGAGGAGGGGGAGATGTGTGGCCCCCAGTATCAGGTGTGTGGCCCCCAGTATCAGGTGTGTGGCCCCCAGTATCACTCTGTCTGGAGGAGGAGGGGGAGATGTGTGGCCCCCAGTATCAGGTGTGTGGCCCCCAGTATCAGGTGTGTGGCCCCCAGTATCACTCTGTTTGGAGGAGGAGGAGGAGATGTGTGGCCCCCAGTATCACTCTGTCTGGAGGAGGAGGAGGAGGGGGAGATGTGTGGCCCCCAGTATCACTCTGTCTGGAGGAGGAGGAGATGTGTGGCCCCCAGTATCACTCTGTCTGGAGGAGGAGGAGGAGGAGATGTGTGGCCCCCAGTATCACTCTGTCTGGAGGAGGAGGAGGAGGAGATGTGTGGCCCCCAGTATCACTCCGTCTGGAGGAGGAGGAGGAGATGTGTGGCCCCCAGTATCACTCTGTCTGGAGGAGGAGGAGGGGGAGATGTGTGGCCCCCAGTATCACTCTGTCTGGAGGAGGAGGAGGAGATGTGTGGCCCCCAGTATCACTCTGTCTGGAGGAGGAGGAGATGTGTGGCCCCCAGTATCACTCTGTCTGGAGGAGGAGGAGGAGGAGGAGGAGATGTGTGGCCCCCAGTATCACTCTGTCTGGAGGAGGAGGAGGAGGAGGGGGAGATGTGTGGCCCCCAGTATCACTCTGTCTGGAGGAGGAGGAGGAGGAGATGTGTGGCCCCCAGTATCACTCTGTCTGGAGGAGGAGGAGGGGGAGATGTGTGGCCCCCAGTATCACTCTGTCTGGAGGAGGAGGAGGGGGAGATGTGTGGCCCCCAGTATCACTCTGTCTGGAGGAGGAGGAGGAGGAGCTGTGTGGCCCCCAGTATCACTCTGTCTGGAGGAGGAGGAGGAGGAGGAGGGGGAGATGTGTGGCCCCCAGTATCACTCTGTCTGGAGGAGGAGGAGGGGGAGATGTGTGGCCCCCAGTATCACTCTGTCTGGAGGAGGAGGAGGAGATGTGTGGCCCCCAGTATCACTCTGTCTGGAGGAGGAGGGGGAGATGTGTGGCCCCCAGTATCACTCTGTCTGGAGGAGGAGGGGGAGGAGGAGGAGGAGATGTGTGGCCCCCAGTATCACTCTGTCTGGAGGAGGAGGGGGAGATGTGTGGCCCCCAGTATCACTCTGTCTGGAGGAGGAGGAGGAGATGTGTGGCCCCCAGTATCACTCTGTCTGGAGGAGGAGGAGGAGGAGATGTGTGGCCCCCAGTATCACTCTGTCTGGAGGAGGAGGAGGGGGAGGAGGAGGAGGAGATGTGTGGCCCCCAGTATCACTCTGTCTGGAGGAGGAGGAGGAGATGTGTGGCCCCCAGTATCACTCTGTCTGGAGGAGGAGGAGGAGGAGATGTGTGGCCCCCAGTATCACTCTGTCTGGAGGAGGAGGAGGAGGAGGAGGAGGAGGAGATGTGTGGCACCCAGTATCACTCTGTCTGGAGGAGGAGGAGGAGGAGGAGATGTGTGGCCCCCAGTATCACTCTGTCTGGAGGAGGGGGAGATGTGTGGCCCCCAGTATCACTCTGTCTGGAGGAGGAGATGTGTGGCCCCCAGTATCACTCTGTCTGGAGGAGGAGATGTGTGGCCCCCAGTATCACTCTGTCTGGAGGAGGAGATGTGTGGCCCCCAGTATCACTCTGTCTGGAGGAGGAGGAGGAGGAGATGTGTGGCCCCCAGTATCACTCCGTCTGGAGGAGGAGGAGGAGCTGTGTGGCCCCCAGTATCACTCTGTCTGGAGGAGGAGGAGGAGGAGGAGATGTGTGGCCCCCAGTATCACTCTGTCTGGAGGAGGAGGAGGAGATGTGTGGCCCCCAGTATCACTCTGTCTGGAGGAGGAGATGTGTGGCCCCCAGTATCACTCTGTCTGGAGGAGGAGGAGGAGGAGATGTGTGGCCCCCAGTATCACTCCGTCTGGAGGAGGAGGAGGAGCTGTGTGGCCCCCAGTATCACTCTGTCTGGAGGAGGAGGAGGAGGAGGAGGAGGAGGAGGAGATGTGTGGCCCCCAGTATCACTCTGTCTGGAGGAGGAGGAGGAGATGTGTGGCCCCCAGTATCACTCTGTCTGGAGGAGGAGGAGGAGGAGGAGGGGGAGATGTGTGGCCCCCAGTATCACTCTGTCTGGAGGAGGAGGAGGAGGAGGAGGGGGAGATGTGTGGCCCCCAGTATCACTCTGTCTGGAGGAGGAGGAGGGGGAGATGTGTGGCCCCCAGTATCACTCTGTCTGGAGGAGGAGGAGGAGATGTGTGGCCCCCAGTATCACTCTGTCTGGAGGAGGAGGAGGAGATGTGTGGCCCCCAGTATCACTCTGTCTGGAGGAGGAGGAGGAGGAGGAGATGTGTGGCCCCCAGTATCACTCTGTCTGGAGGAGGAGGAGGAGGAGGAGGAGATGTGTGGCCCCCAGTATCACTCTGTCTGGAGGAGGAGGGGGAGATGTGTGGCCCCTGCTGTCTCTGTGCTGTGGCCCCTGGGTTGTTAGATATCACATGATAATATTCTGCTTCTTCCTCCCTCAGCGTCTCTGTCCTTGTCGTCTTCTGTTTCCTGATAAACATCATAGATTCCAGAATCTTCCCAGAACCGGAGCAGAATCTCAAGTAAGTGACATTATCGACATCTACATCTACCCGGCTATCCTCCACATCCCTGTATAGTGTATTATACACACAGCCAGGACTATCCTGCAGGAGGTCCCTGTCCTCTACACCCGGCTATCCTCCACATCCCTGTATAGTGTATTATACACACAGCCAGGACTATCCTGCAGGAGGTCCCTGTCCTCTACACCCGGCTATCCTCCACATCCCTGTATAGTGTATTATACATACAGCCAGGACTATCCTGCAGGAGGTCCCTGTCCTCTACACCCGGCTATCCTCCACATCCCTGTATAGTGTATTATACATACAGCCAGGACTATCCTGCAGGAGATCCCTGTCCTCTACACCCGGCTATCCTCCACATCCCTGTATAGTGTATTATACACACAGCCAGGACTATCCTGCAGGAGGTCCCTGTCCTCTACACCCGGCTATCCTCCACATCCCTGTATAGTGTATTATACATACAGCCAGGACTATCCTGCAGGAGGTCCCTGTCCTCTACACCAGGCTATCCTCCACATCCCTGTATAGTGTATTATACACACAGCCAGGACTATCCTGCAGGAGATCCCTGTCCTCTACACCCGGCTATCCTCCACATCCCTGTATAGTGTATTATACACACAGCCAGGACTATCCTGCAGGAGGTACCTGTCCTCTACACCCGGCTATCCCCCACATCCCTGTATAGTGTATTATACATACAGCCAGGACTATCCTGCAGGAGGGACCTGTCCTCTACACCCGGCTATCCTCCACATCCCTGTATAGTGTATTATACATACAGCCAGGACTATCCTGCAGGAGGTCCCTGTCCTCTACACCCGGCTATCCTCCACATCCCTGTATAGTGTATTATACACACAGCCAGGACTATCCTGCAGGAGGTCCCTGTCCTCTACACCCGGCTATCCTCCTCATCCCTGTATAGTGTATTATACACACAGCCAGGACTATCCTGCAGGAGGTACCTGTCCTCTACACCCGGCTATCCTCCACATCCCTGTATAGTGTATTATACACACAGCCAGGACTATCCTGCAGGAGGTCCCTGTCCTCTACACCCGGCTATCCTCCACATCCCTGTATAGTGTATTATACACACAGCCAGGACTATCCTGCAGGAGGTACCTGTCCTCTACACCCGGCTATCCTCCACATCCCTGTATAGTGTATTATACATACAGCCAGGACTATCCTGCAGGAGGTCCCTGTCCTCTACACCCGGCTATCCCCCACATCCCTGTATAGTGTATTATACATACAGCCAGGACTATCCTGCAGGAGTTCCCTGTCCTCTACACCCGGCTATCCTCCACATCCCTGTATAGTGTATTATACATACAGCCAGGACTATCCTGCAGGAGTTCCCTGTCCTCTACACCCGGCTATCCTCCACATCCCTGTATAGTGTATTATACATACAGCCAGGACTATCCTGCAGGAGGTCCCTGTCCTCTACACCCGGCTATCCTCCACATCCCTGAATAGTGTATTATACACACAGCCAGGACTATCCTGCAGGAGGTACCTGTCCTCTACACCCGGCTATCCTCCACATCTCTGTATAGTGTATTATACACACAGCCAGGACTATCCTGCAGGAGGTACCTGTCCTCTACACCCGGCTATCCCCCACATCCCTGTATAGTGTATTATACATACAGCCAGGACTATCCTGCAGGAGGTACCTGTCCTCTACACCCGGCTATCCTCCACATCCCTGTATAGTGTATTATACATACAGCCAGGACTATCCTGCAGGAGTTCCCTGTCCTCTACACCCGGCTATCCCCCACATCCCTGTATAGTGTATTATACACACAGCCAGGACTATCCTGCAGGAGGTCCCTGTCCTCTACACCCGGTTATCCTCCTATCCTCCACATCCCTGTATAGTGTATTATACATACAGCCAGGACTATCCTGCAGGAGGTCCCTGTCCTCTACACCCGGCTATCCTCCACATCCCTGTATAGTGTATTATACACACAGCCAGGACTATCCTGCAGGAGATACCTGTCCTCTACACCTGGCTATCCCCCACATCCCTGTATAGTGTATTATACACACAGCCAGGACTATCCTGCAGGAGGTCCCTGTCCTCTACACCCGGCTATCCTCCACATCCCTGTATAGTGTATTATACATACAGCCAGGATTATCCTGCAGGAGGTCCCTGTCCTCTACACCCGGCTATCCTCCACATCCCTGTATAGTGTATTATACACACAGCCAGGACTATCCTGCAGGAGGTACCTGTCCTCTACACCCGGCTATCCTCCACATCCCTGTATAGTGTATTATACACACAGCCAGGACTATCCTGCAGGAGGTCCCTGTCCTCTACACCCGGCTATCCTCCACATCCCTGTACAGTGTATTATACACACATCCAGGACTATCCTGCAGGAGGTCCCTGTCCTCTACACCCGGCTATCCTCCACATCCCTGTATAGTGTATTATACACACAGCCAGGACTATCCTGCAGGAGATCCCTGTCCTCTACACCCGGCTATCCTCCACATCCCTGTATAGTGTATTATACATACAGCCAGGACTATCCTGCAGGAGGTCCCTGTCCTCTACACCCGGCTATCCTCCACATCCCTGTATAGTGTATTATACACACAGCCAGGACTATCCTGCAGGAGGTACCTGTCCTCTCCACCCGGCTATCCCCCACATCCCTGTATAGTGTATTATACATACAGCCAGGACTATCCTGCAGGAGGGACCTGTCCTCTACACCCGGCTATCCTCCACATCCCTGTATAGTGTATTATACATACAGCCAGGATTATCCTGCAGGAGGTCCCTGTCCTCTACACCCGGCTATCCTCCACATCCCTGTATAGTGTATTATACACACAGCCAGGACTATCCTGCAGGAGGTACCTGTCCTCTACACCCGGCTATCCTCCACATCCCTGTATAGTGTATTATACACACAGCCAGGACTATCCTGCAGGAGGTCCCTGTCCTCTACACCCGGCTATCCTCCACATCCCTGTACAGTGTATTATACACACATCCAGGACTATCCTGCAGGAGGTCCCTGTCCTCTACACCCGGCTATCCTCCACATCCCTGTATAGTGTATTATACACACAGCCAGGACTATCCTGCAGGAGGTACCTGTCCTCTCCACCCGGCTATCCCCCACATCCCTGTATAGTGTATTATACATACAGCCAGGACTATCCTGCAGGAGGGACCTGTCCTCTACACCCGGCTATCCTCCACATCCCTGTATAGTGTATTATACATACAGCCAGGACTATCCTGCAGGAGGTCCCTGTCCTCTACACCCGGCTATCCTCCTCATCCCTGTATAGTGTATTATACACACAGCCAGGACTATCCTGCAGGAGGTACCTGTCCTCTACACCCGGCTATCCTCCACATCCTTGTATAGTTTATTATACACACAGCCAGGACTATCCTGCAGGAGGTCCCTGTCCTCTACACCCGGCTATCCTCCACATCCCTGTATAGTGTATTATACACACAGCCAGGACTATCCTGCAGGAGGTCCCTGTCCTCTACACCCGGCTATCCTCCACATCCCTGTATAGTGTATTATACACACAGCCAGGACTATCCTGCAGGAGGTACCTGTCCTCTACACCCGGCTATCCTCCACATCCCCGTATAGTGTATTATACACACAGCCAGGACTATCCTGCAGGAGGTCCCTGTCCTCTACACCCGGCTATCCTCCACATCCCTGTATAGTGTATTATACATACAGCCAGGATTATCCTGCAGGAGGTCCCTGTCCTCTACACCCGGCTATCCTCCACATCCCTGTATAGTGTATTATACATACAGCCAGGACTATCCTGCAGGAGGTCCCTGTCCTCTACACCCGGCTATCCTCCACATCCCTGTATAGTGTATTATACACACAGCCAGGACTATCCTGCAGGAGGTCCCTGTCCTCTACACCCGGCTATCCTCCACATCCCTGTATAGTGTATTATACACACAGCCAGGACTATCCTGCAGGAGATCCCTGTCCTCTACACCCGGCTATCCTCCACATCCCTGTATAGTGTATTATACACACAGCCAGGACTATCCTGCAGGAGATCCCTGTTCTCTACACCCGGCTATCCTCCACATCCCTGTATAGTGTATTATACACACAGCCAGGACTATCCTGCAGGAGGTACCTGTCCTCTACACCCGGCTATCCTCCACATCCCTGTATAGTGTATTATACACACAGCCAGGACTATCCTGCAGGAGATCCCTGTCCTCTACACCCGGCTATCCTCCACATCCCTGTATAGTGTATTATACACACAGCCAGGACTATCCTGCAGGAGGTACCTGTCCTCTACACCCGGCTATCCCCCACATCCCTGTATAGTGTATTATACATACAGCCAGGACTATCCTGCAGGAGGGACCTGTCCTCTACACCCGGCTATCCTCCACATCCCTGTATAGTGTATTATACATACAGCCAGGACTATCCTGCAGGAGGTCCCTGTCCTCTACACCCGGCTATCCTCCTCATCCCTGTATAGTGTATTATACACACAGCCAGGACTATCCTGCAGGAGGTACCTGTCCTCTACACCCGGCTATCCTCCACATCCCTGTATAGTGTATTATACACACAGCCAGGACTATCCTGCAGGAGGTACCTGTCCTCTACACCCGGCTATCCTCCACATCCCTGTATAGTGTATTATACATACAGCCAGGACTATCCTGCAGGAGTTCCCTGTCCTCTACACCCGGCTATCCTCCACATCCCTGTATAGTGTATTATACATACAGCCAGGACTATCCTGCAGGAGGTCCCTGTCCTCTACACCCGGCTATCCTCCACATCCCTGAATAGTGTATTATACACACAGCCAGGACTATCCTGCAGGAGGTGCCTGTCCTCTACACCCGGCTATCCTCCACATCCCTGTATAGTGTATTATACACACAGCCAGGACTATCCTGCAGGAGGTACCTGTCCTCTACACCCGGCTATCCCCCACATCCCTGTATAGTGTATTATACATACAGCCAGGACTATCCTGCAGGAGGGACCTGTCCTCTACACCCGGCTATCCTCCACATCCCTGTATAGTGTATTATACACACAGCCAGGACTATCCTGCAGGAGGGACCTGTCCTCTACACCCGGCTATCCTCCACATCCCTGTATAGTGTATTATACACACAGCCAGGACTATCCTGCAGGAGGTCCCTGTCCTCTACACCCGGCTATCCTCCACATCCCTGTATAGTGTATTATACATACAGCCAGGACTATCCTGCAGGAGTTCCCTGTCCTCTACACCCGGCTATCCTCCACATCCCTGTATAGTGTATTATACACACAGCCAGGACTATCCTGCAGGAGGTCCCTGTCCTCTACACCCGGCTATCCTCCACATCCCTGTATAGTGTATTATACACACAGCCAGGACTATCCTGCAGGAGGTACCTGTCCTCTACACCCGGCTATCCTCCACATCCCTGTATAGTGTATTATACACACAGCCAGGACTATCCTGCAGGAGGTACCTGTCCTCTACACCCGGCTATCCCCCACATCCCTGTATAGTGTATTATACATACAGCCAGGACTATCCTGCAGGAGGGACCTGTCCTCTACACCCGGCTATCCTCCACATCCCTGTATAGTGTATTATACACACAGCCAGGACTATCCTGCAGGAGGTCCCTGTCCTCTACACCCGGCTATCCTCCACATCCCTGTATAGTGTATTATACACACAGCCAGGACTATCCTGCAGGAGATCCCTGTCCTCTACACCCGGCTATCCTCCACATCCCTGTATAGTGTATTATACACACAGCCAGGACTATCCTGCAGGAGATCCCTGTCCTCTACACCCGGCTATCCCCCACATCCCTGTATAGTGTATTATACACACAGCCAGGACTATCCTGCAGGAGATCCCTGTCCTCTACACCCGGCTATCCTCCACATCCCTGTATAGTGTATTATACACACAGCCAGGACTATCCTGCAGGAGGTACCTGTCCTCTACACCCGGCTATCCTCCACATCCCTGTATAGTGTATTATACATACAGCCAGGACTATCCTGCAGGAGATCCCTGTCCTCTACACCCGGCTATCCTCCTCATCCCTGTATAGTGTATTATACACACAGCCAGGACTATCCTGCAGGAGGGACCTGTCCTCTACACCCGGCTATCCTCCACATCCCTGTATAGTGTATTATACACACAGCCAGGACTATCCTGCAGGAGGTACCTGTCCTCTACACCCGGCTATCCTCCACATCCCTGTATAGTGTATTATACACACAGCCAGGACTATCCTGCAGGAGGTACCTGTCCTCTACACCCGGCTATCCCCCACATCCCTGTATAGTGTATTATACACACAGCCAGGACTATCCTGCAGGAGATCCCTGTCCTCTACACCCGGCTATCCTCCACATCCCCGTATAGTGTATTATACACACAGCCAGGACTATCCTGCAGGAGGTCCCTGTCCTCTACACCCGGCTATCCTCCACATCCTTGTATAGTGTATTATACACACAGCCAGGACTATCCTGCAGGAGGTACCTGTCCTCTCCACCCGGCTATCCCCCACATCCCTGTATAGTGTATTATACATACAGCCAGGACTATCCTGCAGGAGGGACCTGTCCTCTACACCCGGCTATCCTCCACATCCCTGTATAGTGTATTATACACACAGCCAGGACTATCCTGCAGGAGGTACCTGTCCTCTCCACCCGGCTATCCCCCACATCCCTGTATAGTGTATTATACATACAGCCAGGACTATCCTGCAGGAGGGACCTGTCCTCTACACCCGGCTATCCTCCACATCCCTGTATAGTGTATTATACATACAGCCAGGATTATCCTGCAGGAGGTCCCTGTCCTCTACACCCGGCTATCCTCCACATCCCTGTATAGTGTATTATACACACAGCCAGGACTATCCTGCAGGAGGTACCTGTCCTCTACACCCGGCTATCCTCCACATCCCTGTATAGTGTATTATACACACAGCCAGGACTATCCTGCAGGAGGTCCCTGTCCTCTACACCCGGCTATCCTCCACATCCCTGTACAGTGTATTATACACACATCCAGGACTATCCTGCAGGAGGTCCCTGTCCTCTACACCCGGCTATCCTCCACATCCCTGTATAGTGTATTATACACACAGCCAGGACTATCCTGCAGGAGGTACCTGTCCTCTCCACCCGGCTATCCCCCACATCCCTGTATAGTGTATTATACATACAGCCAGGACTATCCTGCAGGAGGGACCTGTCCTCTACACCCGGCTATCCTCCACATCCCTGTATAGTGTATTATACATACAGCCAGGACTATCCTGCAGGAGGTCCCTGTCCTCTACACCCGGCTATCCTCCTCATCCCTGTATAGTGTATTATACACACAGCCAGGACTATCCTGCAGGAGGTACCTGTCCTCTACACCCGGCTATCCTCCACATCCTTGTATAGTTTATTATACACACAGCCAGGACTATCCTGCAGGAGGTCCCTGTCCTCTACACCCGGCTATCCTCCACATCCCTGTATAGTGTATTATACACACAGCCAGGACTATCCTGCAGGAGGTCCCTGTCCTCTACACCCGGCTATCCTCCACATCCCTGTATAGTGTATTATACACACAGCCAGGACTATCCTGCAGGAGGTACCTGTCCTCTACACCCGGCTATCCTCCACATCCCCGTATAGTGTATTATACACACAGCCAGGACTATCCTGCAGGAGGTCCCTGTCCTCTACACCCGGCTATCCTCCACATCCCTGTATAGTGTATTATACATACAGCCAGGATTATCCTGCAGGAGGTCCCTGTCCTCTACACCCGGCTATCCTCCACATCCCTGTATAGTGTATTATACATACAGCCAGGACTATCCTGCAGGAGGTCCCTGTCCTCTACACCCGGCTATCCTCCACATCCCTGTATAGTGTATTATACACACAGCCAGGACTATCCTGCAGGAGGTCCCTGTCCTCTACACCCGGCTATCCTCCACATCCCTGTATAGTGTATTATACACACAGCCAGGACTATCCTGCAGGAGATCCCTGTCCTCTACACCCGGCTATCCTCCACATCCCTGTATAGTGTATTATACACACAGCCAGGACTATCCTGCAGGAGATCCCTGTCCTCTACACCCGGCTATCCTCCACATCCCTGTATAGTGTATTATACACACAGCCAGGACTATCCTGCAGGAGGTACCTGTCCTCTACACCCGGCTATCCTCCACATCCCTGTATAGTGTATTATACACACAGCCAGGACTATCCTGCAGGAGATCCCTGTCCTCTACACCCGGCTATCCTCCACATCCCTGTATAGTGTATTATACACACAGCCAGGACTATCCTGCAGGAGGTACCTGTCCTCTACACCCGGCTATCCCCCACATCCCTGTATAGTGTATTATACATACAGCCAGGACTATCCTGCAGGAGGGACCTGTCCTCTACACCCGGCTATCCTCCACATCCCTGTATAGTGTATTATACATACAGCCAGGACTATCCTGCAGGAGGTCCCTGTCCTCTACACCCGGCTATCCTCCTCATCCCTGTATAGTGTATTATACACACAGCCAGGACTATCCTGCAGGAGGTACCTGTCCTCTACACCCGGCTATCCTCCACATCCCTGTATAGTGTATTATACACACAGCCAGGACTATCCTGCAGGAGGTACCTGTCCTCTACACCCGGCTATCCTCCACATCCCTGTATAGTGTATTATACATACAGCCAGGACTATCCTGCAGGAGTTCCCTGTCCTCTACACCCGGCTATCCTCCACATCCCTGTATAGTGTATTATACATACAGCCAGGACTATCCTGCAGGAGGTCCCTGTCCTCTACACCCGGCTATCCTCCACATCCCTGAATAGTGTATTATACACACAGCCAGGACTATCCTGCAGGAGGTGCCTGTCCTCTACACCCGGCTATCCTCCACATCCCTGTATAGTGTATTATACACACAGCCAGGACTATCCTGCAGGAGGTACCTGTCCTCTACACCCGGCTATCCCCCACATCCCTGTATAGTGTATTATACATACAGCCAGGACTATCCTGCAGGAGGGACCTGTCCTCTACACCCGGCTATCCTCCACATCCCTGTATAGTGTATTATACACACAGCCAGGACTATCCTGCAGGAGGGACCTGTCCTCTACACCCGGCTATCCTCCACATCCCTGTATAGTGTATTATACACACAGCCAGGACTATCCTGCAGGAGGTCCCTGTCCTCTACACCCGGCTATCCTCCACATCCCTGTATAGTGTATTATACATACAGCCAGGACTATCCTGCAGGAGTTCCCTGTCCTCTACACCCGGCTATCCTCCACATCCCTGTATAGTGTATTATACACACAGCCAGGACTATCCTGCAGGAGGTCCCTGTCCTCTACACCCGGCTATCCTCCACATCCCTGTATAGTGTATTATACACACAGCCAGGACTATCCTGCAGGAGGTACCTGTCCTCTACACCCGGCTATCCTCCACATCCCTGTATAGTGTATTATACACACAGCCAGGACTATCCTGCAGGAGGTACCTGTCCTCTACACCCGGCTATCCCCCACATCCCTGTATAGTGTATTATACATACAGCCAGGACTATCCTGCAGGAGGGACCTGTCCTCTACACCCGGCTATCCTCCACATCCCTGTATAGTGTATTATACACACAGCCAGGACTATCCTGCAGGAGGTCCCTGTCCTCTACACCCGGCTATCCTCCACATCCCTGTATAGTGTATTATACATACAGCCAGGACTATCCTGCAGGAGATCCCTGTCCTCTACACCCGGCTATCCTCCACATCCCTGTATAGTGTATTATACACACAGCCAGGACTATCCTGCAGGAGATCCCTGTCCTCTACACCCGGCTATCCTCCACATCCCTGTATAGTGTATTATACACACAGCCAGGACTATCCTGCAGGAGATCCCTGTCCTCTACACCCGGCTATCCCCCACATCCCTGTATAGTGTATTATACACACAGCCAGGACTATCCTGCAGGAGATCCCTGTCCTCTACACCCGGCTATCCTCCACATCCCTGTATAGTGTATTATACACACAGCCAGGACTATCCTGCAGGAGGTACCTGTCCTCTACACCCGGCTATCCTCCACATCCCTGTATAGTGTATTATACATACAGCCAGGACTATCCTGCAGGAGATCCCTGTCCTCTACACCCGGCTATCCTCCTCATCCCTGTATAGTGTATTATACACACAGCCAGGACTATCCTGCAGGAGGGACCTGTCCTCTACACCCGGCTATCCTCCACATCCCTGTATAGTGTATTATACACACAGCCAGGACTATCCTGCAGGAGGTACCTGTCCTCTACACCCGGCTATCCTCCACATCCCTGTATAGTGTATTATACACACAGCCAGGACTATCCTGCAGGAGGTACCTGTCCTCTACACCCGGCTATCCCCCACATCCCTGTATAGTGTATTATACACACAGCCAGGACTATCCTGCAGGAGATCCCTGTCCTCTACACCCGACTATCCTCCACATCCCTGTATAGTGTATTATACACACAGCCAGGACTATCCTGCAGGAGATCCCTGTCCTCTACACCCGGCTATCCTCCACATCCCTGTATAGTGTATTATACACACAGCCAGGACTATCCTGCAGGAGGTCCCTGTCCTCTACACCCGGCTATCCTCCACATCCCTGTATAGTGTATTATACATACAGCCAGGACTATCCTGCAGGAGATCCCTGTCCTCTACACCCGGCTATCCCCCACATCCCTGTATAATGTATTATACACACAGCCAGGACTATCCTGCAGGAGATCCCTGTCCTCTACACCCGGCTATCCTCCACATCCCTGTATAGTGTATTATACACACAGCCAGGACTATCCTGCAGGAGGTACCTGTCCTCTACACCCGGCTATCCTCCACATCCCTGTATAGTGTATTATACACACAGCCAGGACTATCCTGCAGGAGGTACCTGTCCTCTACACCCGGCTATCCCCCACATCCCTGTATAGTGTATTATACATACAGCCAGGACTATCCTGCAGGAGGGACCTGTCCTCTACACCCGGCTATCCTCCACATCCCTGTATAGTGTATTATACACACAGCCAGGACTATCCTGCAGGAGGTACCTGTCCTCTACACCCGGCTATCCTCCACATCCCTGTATAGTGTATTATACACACAGCCAGGACTATCCTGCAGGAGGTACCTGTCCTCTACACCCGGCTATCCCCCACATCCCTGTATAGTGTATTATACACACAGCCAGGACTATCCTGCAGGAGATCCCTGTCCTCTACACCCGGCTATCCTCCACATCCCTGTATAGTGTATTATACATACAGCCAGGACTATCCTGCAGGAGGTCCCTGTCCTCTACACCCGGCTATCCCCCACATCCCTGTATTGTGTATTATACACACAGCCAGGACTATCCTGCAGGAGATCCCTGTCCTCTACACCCGGCTATCCTCCACATCCCTGTATAGTGTATTATACACACAGCCAGGACTATCCTGCAGGAGATCCCTGTCCTCTACACCCGGCTATCCTCCACATCCCTGTATAGTGTATTATACATACAGCCAGGACTATCCTGCAGGAGGTCCCTGTCCTCTACACCCGGCTATCCTCCACATCCCTGTATAGTGTATTATACATACAGCCAGGACTATCCTGCAGGAGATCCCTGTCCTCTACACCCGGCTATCCCCCACATCCCTGTATAATGTATTATACACACAGCCAGGACTATCCTGCAGGAGATCCCTGTCCTCTACACCCGGCTATCCTCCACATCCCTGTATAGTGTATTATACACACAGCCAGGACTATCCTGCAGGAGGGACCTGTCCTCTACACCCGGCTATCCTCCACATCCCTGTATAGTGTATTATACACACAGCCAGGACTATCCTGCAGGAGGTACCTGTCCTCTACACCCGGCTATCCCCCACATCCCTGTATAGTGTATTATACATACAGCCAGGACTATCCTGCAGGAGGGACCTGTCCTCTACACCCGGCTATCCTCCACATCCCTGTATAGTGTATTATACACACAGCCAGGACTATCCTGCAGGAGGTACCTGTCCTCTACACCCGGCTATCCCCCACATCCCTGTATAGTGTATTATACACACAGCCAGGACTATCCTGCAGGAGGTACCTGTCCTCTACACCCGGCTATCCTCCACATCCCTGTATAGTGTATTATACATACAGCCAGGACTATCCTGCAGGAGATCCCTGTCCTCTACACCCGGCTATCCCCCACATCCCTGTATAATGTATTATACACACAGCCAGGACTATCCTGCAGGAGATCCCTGTCCTCTACACCCGGCTATCCTCCACATCCCTGTATAGTGTATTATACACACAGCCAGGACTATCCTGCAGGAGGTACCTGTCCTCTACACCCGGCTATCCTCCACATCCCTGTATAGTGTATTATACACACAGCCAGGACTATCCTGCAGGAGGTACCTGTCCTCTACACCCGGCTATCCCCCACATCCCTGTATAGTGTATTATACATACAGCCAGGACTATCCTGCAGGAGGGACCTGTCCTCTACACCCGGCTATCCTCCACATCCCTGTATAGTGTATTATACACACAGCCAGGACTATCCTGCAGGAGGTCCCTGTCCTCTACACCCGGCTATCCTCCACATCCCTGTATAGTGTATTATACATACAGCCAGGACTATCCTGCAGGAGGTCCCTGTCCTCTACACCCGGCTATCCTCCACATCCCTGTATAGTGTATTATACACACAGCCAGGACTATCCTGCAGGAGGTACCTGTCCTCTACACCCGGCTATCCTCCACATCCCTGTATAGTGTATTATACACACAGCCAGGACTATCCTGCAGGAGGTCCCTGTCCTCTACACCCGGCTATCCCCCACATCCCTGTATAGTGTATTATACACACAGCCAGGACTATCCTGCAGGAGATCCCTGTCCTCTACACCCGGCTATCCTCCACATCCCTGTATAGTGTATTATACATAAAGCCAGGACTATCCTGCAGGAGGTCCCTGTCCTCTACACCCGGCTATCCCCCACATCCCTGTATTGTGTATTATACACACAGCCAGGACTATCCTGCAGGAGATCCCTGTCCTCTACACCCGGCTATCCTCCACATCCCTGTATAGTGTATTATACACACAGCCAGGACTATCCTGCAGGAGGTCCCTGTCCTCTACACCCGGCTATCCTCCACATCCCTGTATAGTGTATTATACATACAGCCAGGACTATCCTGCAGGAGGTCCCTGTCCTCTACACCCGGCTATCCTCCACATCCCTGTATAGTGTATTATACACACAGCCAGGACTATCCTGCAGGAGGTACCTGTCCTCTACACCCGGCTATCCTCCACATCCCTGTATAGTGTATTATACATACAGCCAGGACTATCCTGCAGGAGGTCCCTGTCCTCTACACCCGGCTATCCTCCACATCCCTGTATAGTGTATTATACACACAGCCAGGACTATCCTGCAGGAGGTCCCTGTCCTCTACACCCGGCTATCCTCCACATCCCTGTATAGTGTATTATACATACAGCCAGGACTATCCTGCAGGAGATCCCTGTCCTCTACACCCGGCTATCCCCCACATCCCTGTATAATGTATTATACACACAGCCAGGACTATCCTGCAGGAGATCCCTGTCCTCTACACCCGGCTATCCTCCACATCCCTGTATAGTGTATTATACACACAGCCAGGACTATCCTGCAGGAGGTCCCTGTCCTCTACACCCGGCTATCCTCCACATCCCTGTATAGTGTATTATACACACAGCCAGGACTATCCTGCAGGAGGTACCTGTCCTCTACACCCGGCTATCCTCCACATCCCTGTATAGTGTATTATACACACAGCCAGGACTATCCTGCAGGAGGTCCCTGTCCTCTACACCCGGCTATCCTCCACATCCCTGTATAGTGTATTATACACACAGCCAGGACTATCCTGCAGGAGGTACCTGTCCTCTACACCCGGCTATCCTCCACATCCCTGTATAGTGTATTATACACACAGCCAGGACTATCCTGCAGGAGGTACCTGTCCTCTACACCCGGCTATCCTCCACATCCCTGTATAGTGTATTATACACACAGCCAGGACTATCCTGCAGGAGGTCCCTGTCCTCTACACCCGGCTATCCTCCACATCCCTGTATAGTGTATTATACACACAGCCAGGACTATCCTGCAGGAGGTACCTGTCCTCTACACCCGGCTATCCTCCACATCCCTGTATAGTGTATTATACACACAGCCAGGACTATCCTGCAGGAGGTACCTGTCCTCTACACCCGGCTATCCTCCACATCCCTGTATAGTGTATTATACACACAGCCAGGACTATCCTGCAGGAGATCCCTGTCCTCTACACCCGGCTATCCCCCACATCCCTGTATAGTGTATTATACACACAGCCAGGACTATCCTGCAGGAGATCCCTGTCCTCTACACCCGGCTATCCTCCACATCCCTGTATAGTGTATTATACACACAGCCAGGACTATCCTGCAGGAGGTCCCTGTCCTCTACACCCGGCTATCCTCCACATCCCTGTATAGTGTATTATACACACAGCCAGGACTATCCTGCAGGAGGTCCCTGTCCTCTACACCCGGCTATCCTCCACATCCCTGTATAGTGTATTATACACACAGCCAGGACTATCCTGCAGGAGGGACCTGTCCTCTACACCCGGCTATCCTCCACATCCCTGTATAGTGTATTATACACACAGCCAGGACTATCCTGCAGGAGGTCCCTGTCCTCTACACCCGGCTATCCTCCACATCCCTGTATAGTGTATTATACACACAGCCAGGACTATCCTGCAGGAGGGATCTGTCCTCTACACCCGGCTATCCTCCACATCCCTGTATAGTGTATTATACACACAGCCAGGACTATCCTGCAGGAGATACCTGTCCTCTACACCCGGCTATCCTCCACATCCCTGTATAGTGTATTATACATACAGCCAGGACTATCCTGCAGGAGGTCCCTGTCCTCTACACCCGGCTATCCTCCACATCCCTGTATAGTGTATTATACACACAGCCAGGACTATCCTGCAGGAGGTACCTGTCCTCTACACCCGGCTATCCCCCACATCCCTGTATAATGTATTATACACACAGCCAGGACTATCCTGCAGGAGATCCCTGTCCTCTACACCCGGCTATCCTCCACATCCCTGTATAGTGTATTATACATACAGCCAGGACTATCCTGCAGGAGGTACCTGTCCTCTACACCCGGCTATCCTCCACATCCCTGTATAGTATATTATACACACAGCCAGGACTATCCTGCAGGAGATCCCTGTCCTCTACACCCGGCTATCCTCCACATCCCTGTATAGTGTATTATACATACAGCCAGGACTATCCTGCAGGAGGTCCCTGTCCTCTACACCCGGCTATCCTCCTCATCCCTGTATAGTGTATTATACACACAGCCAGGACTATCCTGCAGGAGATCCCTGTCCTCTACACCCGGCTATCCTCCACATCCCTGTATAGTGTATTATACACACAGCCAGGACTATCCTGCAGGAGGTCCCTGTCCTCTACACCCGGCTATCCTCCACATCCCTGTATAGTGTATTATACACACAGCCAGGACTATCCTGCAGGAGGTCCCTGTCCTCTACACCCGGCTATCCTCCACATCCCCGTATAGTGTATTATACACACAGCCAGGACTATCCTGCAGGAGGTCCCTGTCCTCTACACCCGGCTATCCTCCACATCCCTGTATAGTGTATTATACACACAGCCAGGACTATCCTGCAGGAGGTCCCTGTCCTCTACACCCGGCTATCCTCCACATCCCTGTATAGTGTATTATACACACAGCCAGGACTATCCTGCAGGAGGTCCCTGTCCTCTACACCCGGCTATCCTCCACATCCCTGTATAGTGTATTATACACACAGCCAGGACTATCCTGCAGGAGGTCCCTGTCCTCTACACCCGGCTATCCTCCACATCCCTGTATAGTGTATTATACACACAGCCAGGACTATCCTGCAGGAGATCCCTGTCCTCTACACCCGGCTATCCCCCACATCCCTGTATAGTGTATTATACACACAGCCAGGACTATCCTGCAGGAGGTACCTGTCCTCTACACCCGGCTATCCTCCACATCCCTGTATAGTGTATTATACACACAGCCAGGACTATCCTGCAGGAGGTCCCTGTCCTCTACACCCGGCTATCCTCCACATCCCTGTATAGTGTATTATACATACAGCCAGGACTATCCTGCAGGAGGTCCCTGTCCTCTACACCCGGCTATCCTCCACATCCCTGTATAGTGTATTATACACACAGCCAGGACTATCCTGCAGGAGATCCCTGTCCTCTACACCCGGCTATCCCCCACATCCCTGTATAGTGTATTATACACACAGCCAGGACTATCCTGCAGGAGGTACCTGTCCTCTACACCCGGCTATCCTCCACATCCCTGTATAGTGTATTATACACACAGCCAGGACTATCCTGCAGGAGATCCCTGTCCTCTACACCCGGCTATCCCCCACATCCCTGTATAGTGTATTATACACACAGCCAGGACTATCCTGCAGGAGGTACCTGTCCTCTACACCCGGCTATCCCCCACATCCCTGTATAGTGTATTATACACACAGCCAGGACTATCCTGCAGGAGGGACCTGTCCTCTACACCCGGCTATCCCCCACATCCCTGTATAGTGTATTATACACACAGCCAGGACTATCCTGCAGGAGGTACCTGTCCTCTACACCCGGCTATCCTCCACATCCCTGTATAGTGTATTATACACACAGCCAGGACTATCCTGCAGGAGGTCCCTGTCCTCTACACCCGGCTATCCTCCACATCCCTGTATAGTGTATTATACATACAGCCAGGACTATCCTGCAGGAGGTCCCTGTCCTCTACACCCGGCTATCCTCCACATCCCTGTATAGTGTATTATACACACAGCCAGGACTATCCTGCAGGAGATCCCTGTCCTCTACACCCGGCTATCCCCCACATCCCTGTATAGTGTATTATACACACAGCCAGGACTATCCTGCAGGAGGTACCTGTCCTCTACACCCGGCTATCCTCCACATCCCTGTATAGTGTATTATACACACAGCCAGGACTATCCTGCAGGAGATCCCTGTCCTCTACACCCGGCTATCCCCCACATCCCTGTATAGTGTATTATACACACAGCCAGGACTATCCTGCAGGAGGTACCTGTCCTCTACACCCGGCTATCCCCCACATCCCTGTATAGTGTATTATACACACAGCCAGGACTATCCTGCAGGAGATCCCTGTCCTCTACACCCGGCTATCCTCCACATCCCTGTATAGTATATTATACACACAGCCAGGACTATCCTGCAGGAGATCCCTGTCCTCTACACCCGGCTATCCCCCACATCCCTGTATAGTGTATTATACACACAGCCAGGACTATCCTGCAGGAGGGACCTGTCCTCTACACCCGGCTATCCTCCACATCCCTGTATAGTGTATTATACACACAGCCAGGACTATCCTGCAGGAGGTCCCTGTCCTCTACACCCGGCTATCCTCCACATCCCTGTATAGTGTATTATACACACAGCCAGGACTATCCTGCAGGAGGTCCCTGTCCTCTACACCCGGCTATCCCCCACATCCCTGTATAGTGTATTATACACACAGCCAGGACTATCCTGCTGGAGATACACAGGGGCGCACCTGCCTTGAGGCGAGTTGAGAATCTCTTCTCAGCCGTCACGCCTCCTGCTGAACATGTGGGCGGCACCGTGCTCCTGCTGTATGTTTTTAATACTACATGTATAGGAGGATTGTCCTCCTGACAGATCCTGAGCACCACCACCGCCCGGGATATTAACCCTTGTGTCTTCCTGTCCCCCTCTCCAGAGCCCCTGAGGGATGGCTTCCAGCAGAGCGTCTCGCCAGCAATGACACCGTGGTTCTGACATTTGCCCTGAAGCAGCAGAATGTGGAGAAATTGGAGTCTCTGGTGAGGGCGGTGTCTGACCCAGACTCCCCCCATTATGGTAAGTGAGTAGGTCGCTCTGGTCACCACACATGGTCCAGTTCCTGGTTTGCTCTTCTGCGTGACCTATAATTACTTTTGTTACATCTTGCGGTGTCCGGCAGGTCACTATCTGTCCCTGGAGGAGCTCCGGAGCCTTGTGCAGCCTTCAGGTGAAACCCTTGGAGCAGTCAGGTCCTGGCTGAAGAAACACGGGATCCTGCAGTGTGACAGCATCATGACTGGAGACTTCTTACAGTGCCAAACAGATGGCAGGTCAGCCCCACCCCATCAGCACCCTATGGGAGCAGGCCTGGGGGAGGACACCCAAGTTAGGAAGACCAATGAGGTAGAATAATGAGAAGACTGTCATAGGGACAGACTATACTGGGTGGTGCTGAGGTTTGGGTGGCTATGCCAACCTCTCCCTGTGCCCCATTTATAAGCAACACCGGTCATAAACTCCCAACCGAAGCCCAGGTAGTACACCTGGCGTCCTGCATGTGGCGCTCTATACCTCAGTCACATGGTCTCCATCTCTTGTTGCAGAACTGCAGAGCTCCTGCTTCCCGGGGCCCACTTCATACGTTATCGGAAGGGAGACAAGAGTGTGGTCAGATCTAATTCCCCGTACTCCCTGGATCCAACTGTGGCCGAACACATCGACTTTGGTGAGTCGCCAACATCCGACAAAGGAGGAGGGTCGACGGTGGCCTGCGGATGGGAGGGGAGGATGGTTGACGGTGGCCTGCGGGAGGGAGGGGAGGATGGGCGACTGTGGCCTGCGGGCGGGACGGAGAGGAGGAGGGGCGACTGTGGCCTGCGGGCGGGGTGGAGGGGTGGAGGGGCGACTGTGGCCTGCGGGCGGGAGGAAGGGGTGGAGGGGCCACAGTGGCCTGCGGGCGGGAGGGAGGGGTGGAGGGGCGACTGTGGCCTGCGGGCGGGAGGGGAGGAGGGGCGACTGTGGCCTGCGGGCGGGCGGGCGGGAGGGAGGGGAGGAGGGGCGACTGTGGCCTGCGGGCGGGCGGGAGGGAGGGGAGGAGGGGCGACTGTGGCCTGCGGGCAGGAGGGAGGGCCGGAGGGGCGACTGTGGCCTGCGGGAGGGCTGGAGGGGCGACTGTAGCCTGCGGGCGGGAGGGAGGGGAGGCGGGGCGACTGTGGCCTGCGGGCGGGCGGGAGGGAGGGGTGGAGGGGCGACTGTGGCCTGCGGGAGGGAGGGGAGGAGGGGCGACTGTGGCCTGCGGGCGGGAGGGAGGGGAGGAGGGGCGACTATGGCCTGCTCTTGGAGGGGCGACTGTGGCCTGCGGGCGGGCGCTAGGGTGGGGAGGAGGGGCGACTGTGGCCTGCGGGCGGGCGGAAGGGACGGGAGGAGGGGCGACTGTGGCATGCGGGCGGGCGGGAGGGAGGGGAGGAGGGGCGACTGTGGCCTGCAGGGGAGGAGGGGCGATTGTGGCCTGCAGGCGGGCGGGAGGGAGGGGAGGAGGGGCGACTGTGGCCTGCGGGCGGGAGGGAGGGGAGGAGGGGCGACTGTGGCCTGCGGGCGGGAGGGAGGGGAGGAGGGGCGACTGTGGCCTGCGGGCGGGAGGGAGGGGAGGAGGGGCGACTGTGGCCTGCGGGCGGGAGGGAGGGGAGGAGGGGCGACTGTGGCCTGCGGGCGGGAGGGAGGGGAGGATCGGCGACTGTGGCCTGCGGGAGGGAGGGGAGGAGGGGCGACTGTGGCCTGCGGGCTGGCGGGCGGGAGGGGAGTCGGGGCGACTGTGGCCTGCAGGGGAGGAGGGGCGACTGTGGCCTGCGGGCGGGAGGGAGGGGTGGAGGGGCGACTGTGGCCTGCGGGCGGGAGGGGTGGAGGGGCGACTGTGGCCTGCGGGCGGGCGGGAGGTGAGGAGGGGCGACTGTGGCCTGCGGGCGGGAGGGAGGGGCTACTGTGGCCTGTGGGCAGGCGGGCGGGAGGGGAGGAGGGGCGACTGTGGCCTGCGGGCGGGCGGGAGGGAGGGGAGGAGGGGCGACTGTGGCCTGCGGGCGGGCGGGAGGGAGGGGAGGAGGGGCGACTGTGGCCTGCGGGCGGGAGGGAGGGAGGGGAGGAGGGGCGACTGTGGCCTGCGGGCGGGAGGGAGGGGAGGAGGGGCGACTGTGGCCTGCAGGCGGGCGGGCGGGAGGCTTAGGGGAGGGGAGGAGGGGCGACTGTGGCCGGCGGGCGGGCGGGAGGGGAGGAGGGGCGACTGTGGCCTGCGGTAGGGGAGGAGGGCGGTAGGGGAGACTGTGGCCTGCGGTAGGGGAGGAGGGCAGACGGTGGCCTGCGGGCGGGAGGTCACAGTATATTTTGGTGGACAGAGCACTTGGTGGTTGCGCTTCTGGATAGCCGCCTATCTTTCTCTCTCCAGTTGGAGGACTTCACCGGTTTCCAAATGAGAAGAAAGTTTTAAGGCGAAAAAAAGGCAAATCGGATGAAGTTGCTACAAAATTTCACCTGGGTGTTACACCATCTGTGCTGCGGCAGCGATACAACCTGTCCATCAGTGATGTGGGAACCCATCCTAACAACAGCCAAGCGTGTGCTCAGGTAACGTCCTCCGAGGCCTCAGATCTACAACATGTAGGCGGCAGCCACGGGGTGTCCCCAGCATGAGAAGCTCATGTCACCTGGTATGTCCTGCCACCTTCCTGCTAGAGAAGATCAGAAATATCCATTGGAAGAAGACGTGTACAGGGGGCTCTCCACGCTGTACGTCCTTCTGACTGTTCTGGTTGATGCCGTACTGTGAGGGACAATGTAGTCACTGGCTTCATACTGCGGCAACCTGCAAAGGGCGTATAGAACAAACTGGGTGTAAACATATAGAAGCCATGACACAAGAGTCTTCCCTAAATCCCTCCTAGGTACAATGCATCATGGGAACCTTATCCCACCGAGGGACATCATAAACTGTGGGGCGTCTGCCCTGCAGCCTGAGGACGTGGGCACATGGTGACATAGGATCATATATTCAGATCAGGATATTAAACCGCCCCTGGTTCTCCTCATCCCAGGAGAAGGAGGACCGGCCAGATGATGGATGATAGGACCTATCCATAGGGGATGACACTATTCCACCCTCAATCTATACTCCTCTCTTTCTTTCAGTTTTTAGAGCAGTTTTTCCACCCCGCCGACCTCTCGGAGTTCATGAGCCTCTTTGGAGGAGGATTTGAGCACCGCTATGAGGTGGATCATGTGGTCGGGCAGCAGGGAGGAGGACGGGCTGGTCTGGAGGCCAGCTTGGATGTTGAGTACATCATGAGTATGGGGGCCAATATCTCCACCTGGGTGTTCAGCAATCCGGGTAAGTTAAGTCTCTTTTGGGCCCTACATTATCTGAGGAAGCTCTTTTCTTGGGCATCACATGTTGGACGCTCAATAAGCAGTTGTGATGCTGGAGACCACCATTAATGTGGTTGATCTTCTCAGGTCGCCACGAGTCTCAGGAGCCGTTCCTCCAGTGGATGTTGCTGCTGAGTAACATGTCCTCCATCCCCTGGGTTCACACCATCAGTTATGGTGATGATGAGGACAGTCTGTCTGCGGCTTTCATGCAGAGAATCAACGTGGAGTTCATGAAGGCAGCGGCTCGGGGTCTCACCATCCTCTTTGCATCAGGTAAGGATAATCCTCCATCAATGGCGCCTGGGACCATGGGCAGCAGCGGCCCAGATAGGGAAACCGCCTGGAGGTCCCGGCAGCAGCGGCTGAGGCTCGGCATGGTCGCTTCTCTGCAATGCTCTGCATAGTACCTGGCGTCTCTGCAGACTATTACAAGGTGCCCTCTGTCCCCACAGACACTTTGGCCACATTTGGACCTTGCACACATTATAGACTGGCTGCTCGTGTGTTTATGGAGTGTTTGCGCCAGTTTTATGTCGGTGCTGCCTGGTGCACCTAAAGGGGCATCCGATGCAGATTCGTATTGGGCTTCACATTCATGTCGGACGCTGTTACTGGTATTCAATAAACTGCTGCACTTTCACATTAATATCTGCGCAAACTGCTCATAGTGCACCCCACACGAGAGAGGATGCTGCACTAGAGCACCCCCTGCATCACTACTGGATCACAGCCACAGGAGATGACACGAAGGGTCTGGGCAGCCGTCTGATAAATAAATAAAAATAAAAGGTAAAATAAATAAATAAATGTCGCTTCATTAACAAGAGACAAACTGCTGATTCTTCTCCAGGTGACGATGGTGCCGGGTGCAGACAAGTCTCCAAAGAGAGAAATGTCTTCCGTCCAAGTTTCCCGGCCTCCAGGTGAGAGACCACAACCCAGGCCTTCTATACAGGGGTGTCCTCCATACTGGGGTCCTAGGACCTCCCGGAGCCTGTGGATCACTTCCGTGTTTGTCATGTCTGTTCTCAGCCCGTATGTGACTACTGTTGGGGGAACATCTTTCAAGAATCCGTTCCAGGTGACGTATGAAGTGACAGATTACATCAGTGGGGGAGGATTTAGCAATGTGTTTCCTATGCCGGATTACCAGGTAAGTGGCCGTGATGTCCTGGGGGCCTCATGTCCTCTGCTGATGAGATGGTTTGTGTCTCACCCTCCTCCTGTATCCTGAAGGTTTCTGCAGTTCTGGAATATTTAAAGTCCTCTGTGAAGATGCCACCAGAGAGTTACTACAACCGCAGTGGACGAGCCTACCCTGACGTGGCAGCTCTGTCTGACAACTACTGGGTGGTGACAAATCGTGTCCCAA
This sequence comes from Engystomops pustulosus, assembly GCF_040894005.1. Taxonomy (NCBI): domain Eukaryota; kingdom Metazoa; phylum Chordata; class Amphibia; order Anura; family Leptodactylidae; genus Engystomops; species Engystomops pustulosus. Next base: position 463,881 of record NC_092412.1, read on the forward strand.
TCCCATGGGTGTCTGGAACCTCTGTAAGTATCTGTGCACATCATAGACTTACTATTGTCCTAGGAGACACCAGAATCAGTTCTTCAGCAGTCATTGAAAGCTTCCAGGAGCCCAAGTGTCCGGCTGAGGTGTATGGGCGGCACCTAGAGTACAAAGGACCCTGCTCAGAGCACCTGATATTGGGAATGGTTGCAGCAACATTTATTCCTTTCTGAAGATGGCACCTAAGGGATCCTCGATGTTCAGAGATATCTCCAATGTTAGGACTTGAAAATAAGGTTTCCATGGTCTGTGACCATGAATGGTGGTGATATTATACTCTAGTGTCTGGGGTGATGGGGTGGCAGTGGTGTAGTCCAGTGTCCGTGGTGGTGTCCCTAGTTTTGGGGTGGCAGCGGTGTTACTCCAGTGTCTGGGGTGTAGTCTGCTGTCCCCCATGGTGACAAAGTAGTCCAGTGTCTTTAGGGGGTGGTAGTGCTTCTCCATCGGTCTTCTGGACGTACAGTAACGTGATTTTCCCTTCCCCCCACTACAGGCCTCCACTCCCGTGTTTGGAGGGATTCTCTCTCTTATTAATGATCAGCGGATAAAGAGAGGTCTCTCACCTTTGGGTTTCCTAAATCCAGCCTTGTATCGTCTGCGAGGGAACAGCACCAACGCCTTTTATGATGTAAGTTTTGGGGTTTCTTCGTGGATGTAGGGGGGGGGGGGGGGCTTCAGAACCCAAAATGGTTGTGGGGCTCATTCTATAAATTTTAGCGTCATCCGTTCTGTCTGTGTATTGGGAGGACTTGATTAAAAAACAAATCCAAACCCCTCCTTGCCCTATTTCTGTATTTTGTTACTTCTCCCCCACCTACAAAAAATGTGTTAAATAATCAAAAAGTCTCTGCTGTTAGACAATGCATGTTGTTCCACAAAAGACAAGCTCCCATGAATGACAGCTCTGGCTCTTGAGTTGGGGGAGAAGATCCTGTTCCTGAGCGCTTTCTCCTCTCCCGCAGGTCACACACGGATGTCACATCTCATGTTTGGATGACCAGGTCCTGGCTCAAGGATTTTGTGCTGCTCCAAGCTGGGACCCAGTGACGGGCTGGGGGACACCAAACTACCCGGAGTTATTGAAGGCCTTGCTGTGAACATCCATCTTCACAATCCAAAAACTATAAAAAAAAACAAAACAAAAACATTGGGCGGGAATGATAACGGTGTGTTACGGGTTTGTGTCTTCTGTAGCTTTTCTGGTGGAGCGAGTGCAGGAGATCCCTATATGAAGGATCAATAGATGTCACCAAGTTCCGTTCTATTACCAGGTTTGGGGGTTCAGTAGGGGTTACACGGCCTCCACTCTGTACTTGGCCATGGGACCCCCAGACGTCACATGTTCCAGTACGTGGATAGGTTCCCCGTGTCTCCTTTGTCACACGATGCTTTAGCTTGATCTCAGGGAGTGCAGTTTTGCACATTTTTGTGGCCCTATAACTGTCTAGGTCACTAGAGGCACGTAGTGCTAACTTGCTGAATGTGAGCCTGTGGTCCAATGACTTGCAGGGGTCGTCTGGGCGGGGGGTTGGTTAATGCCAGTAGATGGTGGAGACTATCCGCAACTGGTCTAGCAGGAGAGATTCTTGCTGCCACCTTGTTCACTAAAGTAGGAGTAGGAATCGTGGCCTCTAAATTCTTTCGACTTGTTCAGATTTTAATAAAATTTTGCTTTGTTACGTTATTCTTCTTTAATGAGGCAGTAGCAGAGTCATGTCTTCCTCCCCTTTAAAGGTAAAGGCACATTCAGTCCAACACTTATTCTGTTATTAAACTGGCCGGAGGAGAGAACCGCCCGCAGAGCTCCGACATGCACGGAGGAGGAGAAGAGAACCGCCCGCAGAGCTCCGACGTGCACGGAGGAGGAGGAGAGAACCGCCCGCAGAGCTCCGACGTGCACGGAGGAGGAGAAGAGAACCGCCCGCAGAGCCCCGACGTGCACGGAGGAGGAGAAGAGAACCGCCCGCAGAGCCCCGACATGCACGGAGGAGGAGAAGAGAACCGCCCGCAGAGCTCCGACGTGCACGGAGGAGGAGGAGAGAACCGCCCGCAGAGCTCCGACGTGCACGGAGGAGGAGAAGAGAACCGCCCGCAGAGCCCCGACATGCACGGAGGAGGAGAAGAGAACCGCCCGCAGAGCTCCGACGTGCACGGAGGAGGAGGAGAGAACCGCCCGCAGAGCTCCGACGTGCACGGAGGAGGAGAAGAGAACCGCCCGCAGAGCTCCGACGTGCACGGAAGAGGAGGAGAAGGCAGAGAAGAGAACCGCCCGCAGAGCTCCGACGTGCACGGAAGAGGAGGAGAAGGCAGAGAAGAGAACCGCCCGCAGAGCTCCGACGTGCACGGAAGAGGAGGAGAAGGCGGAGAAGAGAACCGCCCGCAGAGCTCCGACGTGCACGGAAGAGGAGGAGAAGGCGGAGAAGAGAACCGCCCGCAGAGCTCCGACGTGCACGGAAGAGGAGGAGAAGGCGGAGAAGAGAACCGCCCGCAGAGCTCCGACGTGCACGGAAGAGGAGGAGAAGGCGGAGAAGAGAACCGCCCGCAGAGCTCCGACGTGAACGGAAGAGGAGAAGAAGAGAACCGCCCGCAGAGCTCCGACATGCACGGAGGAGGAGGAGAGAACCGCCCGCAGAGCTCCGACGTGCACGGAGGAGGAGAAGAGAACCGCCCGCAGAGCCCCGACGTGCACGGAGGAGGAGAAGAGAACCGCCCGCAGAGCCCCGACATGCAAGGAGGAGGAGAAGAGAACCGCCCGCAGAGCTCCGACGTGCACGGAAGAGGAGGAGAAGAGAACCGCCCGCAGAGCTCCGATGTGCATGGAAGAGGAGTAGGAGGAGAAGAGAACCGCCCACAGAGCTCCGACGTGCACGGAGGAGGAGAAGAGAACCGCCCGCAGAGCCCCGACGTGCACGGAGGAGGAGAGAACTGTGTGTAGGACCTGAAGGCCTTTAGGGAAGCCTAGAGGGGAGCTTAGGGGTATTTGGCTTTCAGGTAAAATGTATAGAAACATGTAATATCCCTGCCCCAGGAACATTTTATCATGAATGTAGGGCAGCGGAGATTCTCTGTGTCTCTTCCAGTCTCTGTATCTCTGGTACAACCTGCTGATGTCTCTCTGTGACTCTTCCAGTCTCTCTGTATCTGATACAACCTGCTGAGGTCTCTCTGTGACTCTTCCAGTCTCTGTACCTGCTGATGTCTCTTAGCTCTGGGGTTACTTCTGGCTGAGAACATCGTGCTTAATGACTGACAGAAATGCTGATAAATTATTAGAGGTCATCTTGATCCCATGATGTCAGGATACAGAGAAAATGACGCGGACTTTCTAAATACCAATTCTAATTGAACCAGGAAATTTTTAGCTCAAACGCCTGTAGTGAATGCTGATGTTGAGCTCATTGTTAAAGGTTCAACTTTCTGTTCTGTAACTTCACTTGTAAAGATTAGAGACCATTGGAAGCCACATATCTGGTGAGCAGCAAACTAAAGCTTTAGAGAATGAAAGGTCCACGTAGTCTTGGGCCACGCCTGTGCATATAGTGAGAAGATGTCCCTTCTGTGATGGTCGGACACGTCCTGAGGACTTCACTTCATCCTTCCTTGTGATCAGGGAAAGTCATCATCAAAATGATCTTCTCAATGTAGGACAGAGCCGGGTTGGGGAATGAAGCCGCATGAGAACCTACTCTCGCTCCTCACACAGGTTCTGCTGTTTCCAGGCCCAGGGAAGTCTAGATGTTACCACAAAAACCAAGGAACCGCCCCTACTACTAGAAAGAACGGGCTGGAGCTCCTGGAGCTTAGATACATCAAGTTCTACAAGAGGGTCAGATGAGTGGGAGGTGACACGAATGAAGACGTAGGAGGCCTCGAGCTGTTGTAGAATATTTATTAAGCTATCACAAGGTGCACATGGTTAATTTATATATAAAAATACATTTCTCTACTCCTGACGGAGAGCAGGAGGGAAGCAGAGACGAGGAGATGCTCCGAGCACCAGTTCTCCTGCGCCCACAGGGTATAATACATGTTATAGTGATACACAGTGAGATATATATATTATATACACTTATACATGACGTTATACAGATGTGTAAAGAAACAGCTTGTTAATACACTGCCCAAGGCACACGGTAAAGCTCCCGCTGGAGGGGGCAGGACATGCAGAGCAGTGGCAGAGCGTCATGCTGCTGGTAACAGTAAGTAAAGCCGGTGTGCAGCCGTCCCCCCTCGCTCTCCCGAGCACAGTGAAATATCAGGGACCATCACCACCAACGTCCTGAGAGAGGCGCCATCCACAAGCCTGGAAGCCTAGCGCCAGCACAGAGCAACCCCCAAGACGGAAATACACCTGAAATGTCGTGGGATGAACATCATACTACGGGCCCTCGGTGGTGGCCTCCTATTCCAAAGATAAAATAAATGAGACTGAACGTAGAGAAGAGGCTACGAGACTGATGTATCGTACCATGATGACAGAGACCCCGAGGCCCGAGCTGATCACTATACTGAGGTCTTGTACGTGTTCTCATTCCCTTCATGGCCGAATACTGATATAATTACCAAGACCTCGTGTCGGGACAAGTGGGAAGGAGAGAACATGTGATATTCTCCTGTAACAGATCAGCACATCCCATGTGACTGCGATATAGAGCACAGGGTCCTGTGAAGGCACTTGGTTTGGGGTGAGGGGTCTGCGGATGTCTGCTTTAGGCTTCGGTAGCTGTAAGTTGGGTCCTCTTGGTGCATGTGGTGGTCTTGCATAGTTAGGATGGGACAAGGCACAGATGAAGCAGATTACTTGTCTTGCATCTTCTCGAGGATGGGCACAATCATGTCAAACTTGGGTCTTTTGGCAGGATCCTCGTTCATACAGATCTTCATGAGTTTGCAGATGTGTGGAGAGATCCCTGGAGGAATAGTAGGCCTCAACCCCTCCAGAGACACCTACAACACAAAGACAGAGCAGACAAGGTGATCTTTATCCAGAAAAGCAGAATCAGACAGATGACCCGGAGGATGAGCTGGGACCTACCTTCATACCAATCTCCATATTTGAAAGGTCTGCAAAAGGAACTTCTCGAGTCACCAACTCCCACAGCAGAATGGCAAAACTCCACATGTCGGCTGAGCGACGGTTAATGTCCTCGGGGCGTTTCTGTAGAGCTGAAATCATCAGAGAGAATATATGTGATGAAGACTGGAGAAGAACGAGGTGGACGCTACAGACAAGAGGAAGGAGAACATTCAGGGTCACCACACAATATGGAGACATGGGGAGAGTGGTCACCACACAATATGGACACATGGGGAGAGTGGTCACCACACAATATGGACACATGGGGAGAGTGGTCACCACACAATATGGACACATGGGGAGAGCGGTCACCACACAATATGGGGACATGGAGAGAGTGGTCACCACACAATATGGAGACATGGAGAGAGCGGTCACCACACAATATGGAGACATGGAGAGAGCGGTCACCACACAATATGGAGACATGGAGAGAGTGGTCATCACACAATATGGAGACATGGAGAGAGCGGTCACCACACAATATGGAGACATGGAGAGAGCGGTCACCACACAATATGGAGACATGGAGAGAGCGGTCACCACACAATATGGACACATGGAGAGAGCGGTCACCACACAATATGGACACATGGAGAGAGCGGTCACCACACAATATGGACACATGGAGAGAGTGGTCACCACACAATATGGACACATGGAGAGAGTGGGCATAGAGCGGTCACCACACAATATGGAGACATGGAGAGAGCGGTCACCACACAATATGGAGACATGGGGAGAGTGGGCATAGAGCGGTCACCACACAATATGGAGACATGGGGAGAGTGGGCGCTCCGTGCTCCGATCATACAGCAAACTCTGCAGTATTCCCACCACGTGTACAGGATGGAAGTGTACACAGTACTGGGAATACTGCAGAGTTTGCTGTATGTTCTGTGTACACTGCCTTGAGGCATAGGGACAAAGGGGGAAACACTACATTCGGGTTAGGGGTGTCCAGGGCGAATATTACCTTCTGGAGCCACCCAGGCAGGGCAGTACATGCGTCCTGGACACTGGAAGGAGAGCTTGACATCTGCCATGCTTATCCGAGCCGTCATGTCTTCATCAATCTGGAGAGGACAAAAAGAAGTGAGGAAAGTCCAGAACTAACGAGATCCTGCTGCATGAGCCGCCTTCACGTCACGTATAACAGAAACATCCGTGTGTAGATGTGACCCACTGGTTCTGGGTCCCTCCCGTTATGGAGACCTTGGACTGATCCAATGCTTAAAAGATTTGTCAGGTCCCATCAGCTCTGTGGACAGTGACAATGGCAGCAGCTCGTGGCCGGGACCCGACGTACTCACCATGACGCTGCGACTGTTCAAGTAATGGCGAGGAATGAGCGGCTCCAATGTGTGCAGGAAGGCCATGCCCCGGGCAATGTCCAGAGCAAACTTCACCGCCTGGCACTGATCAACTACCAGATCTGTGGGAGAGGGAAAGATCATAAGGAAGAACTGCAAACATCACAGCGGGTGTCCCGCTCCGGCACAGCCCCCTAACACAGCGGGTGTCCCGCTCCGGCACAGCCCCCTAACACAGCGGGTGTCCCGCTCCGGCACAGCCCCCTAACACAGCGGGTGTCCCGCTCCGGCACAGCCCCCTAACACAGCGGGTGTCCCGCTCCGGCACAGCCCCCTAACACAGCGGGTGTCCCGCTCCGGCACAGCCCCCTAACACAGCGGGTGTCCCGCTCCGGCACAGCCCCCTAACACAGCGGGTGTCCCGCTCCGGCACAGCCCCCTAACACAGCGGGTGTCCCGCTCCGGCACAGCCACAGCACATCCGCAGAGCCCAACCACAGGAGGAAGCGACACCCCCTCCCCTCCTGACTACTGCACAGAGACAGAACAGGTCACCCCAGTTACACCATCGTCACCAGTCCCCCCAGCACCATCGTCACCAGTCCCCCCAGCACCATCGTCACCAGTCCCCCCAGCACCATCGTCACCAGTCCCCCCAGCACCAGTCACCCCAGTAACCCCATCACCATCGTCACCAGTCACCCCAGTAACCCCATCACCATCGTCACCAGTCACCCCAGTAACCCCATCACCATCGTCACCAGTCCCCCCATCACCATCGTCATCAGTCCCCCCATCACCATCGTCATCAGTCCCCCCATCACCATCGTCATCAGTCCCCCCATCACCATCGTCATCAGTCCCCCCATCACCATCGTCATCAGTCCCCCCAGCACCATCGTCATCAGTCCCCCCAGCACCATCGTCATCAGTCCCCCCAGCACCATCGTCATCAGTCCCCCCAGCACCATCGTCACCAGTCCCCCCAGCACCATCGTCACCCCAGTAACCCCAGCACCATCGTCATCAGTCCCCCCAGTAACCCCAGCACCATCGTCATCAGTCCCCCCAGCACCATAGTCATCAGTCCCCCCAGCACCATCGTCACCAGTCACCCCAGCACCAGTCACCCCAGTAACCCCATCACCATCGTCACCAGTCACCCCAGTAACCCCATCACCATCGTCACCAGTCACCCCAGTAACCCCATCACCATCGTCATCAGTCCCCCCAGCACCATCGTCATCAGTCCCCCCAGCACCATCGTCATCAGTCCCCCCAGCACCATCGTCACCAGTCCCCCCAGCACCATCGTCACCCCAGTAACCCCAGCACCATCGTCACCCCAGTAACCCCAGCACCATCGTCATCAGTCCCCCCAGTAACCCCAGCACCATCGTCATCAGTCCCCCCAGCACCATAGTCATCAGTCCCCCCAGCACCATCGTCACCAGTCACCCCAGTAACCCCAGCACCATCGTCAACAGTCACCCCAGTAACCCCAGCACCATCGTCACCAGTCACCCCAGCACCAGTCACCCCAGTAACCCCATCACCATCGTCACCAGTCACCCCAGCACCATCGTCATCAGTCACCCCATCACCATCGTCATCAGTCACCAAAGTAACCCCATCACCAGTCACCCCAGTAACCCCATCACCATCAGTCACCCCAGTAACCCCATCACCATCAGTCACCCCAGTAACCCCATCACCATCAGTCACCCCAGTAACTCCATAGTCATCAGTCACCCCAGTAACCCCATCACCATTGTCACCAGTCACCCCACTACACAGACGATGCCCCTCTTTTCCCAGATACTCACTGGTACCCTCATGCAGGACGTTGTAAAGGGATCCATACGGCATCCAGTGTGTGATGAGAACCGGGTGCGGCGCCGGAGGCGACTGACAGGCCCCTAACACCGGGAGGACATTCGGATGGGAAAATATCCTGCACAGGAGGCAAAGACGTGGCATTAGTAAGTACCCCTCGCAGGAAACGACAGCAGATAGGTGCAGCACCTCCGCAGAGTTGTGTAATACAGCCTGCCTGCCGGGTACTTCTCTCTTATATGAGGGGTGTACTGCAGCCTCCCTGCCTGGTACTTATTTGTTATACGTGGTGTGTACTGCAGCCTCCCTGCCTGATACTTATTTCTTATATGTGTTGTGTACTGCAGTCTCCCTGCCTGGTACTTCTCTATTATCTGTGTTGTGTACTACAGCCTCCCTGCTTTATACGTCTCTTATATGAGGGGTGTACTGCAGCCTCCCTGTCTGGTACTTATTTCTTAGCAGAGTCTTGTACTGCAGTCTCCCTGTCTGGTACTTATTTCTTAGCAGAGTCATGTACTGCAGCCTCCCTGCCTGGTACTTCTCTATTATCTGTGTTGTGTACTGCAGTCTCACTGCCTGGTACTTCTCTATTATCTGTGTTGTGTACTGCAGTCTCACTGCCTGGTACTTCTCTATTATCTGAGGGGTGTACTGCAGCCTCCCTGCCTGGTACTTATTTCTTAGCAGAGTCTTGTACTGCAGCCTCCCTGCCTGGTACTTCTCTATTATCTGTGTTGTGTACTGCAGTCTCACTGCCTGGTACTTCTCTATTATCTGAGGGGTGTACTGCAGCCTCCCTGCCTGGTACTTATTTCTTAGCAGAGTCTTGTACTGCAGCCTCCCTGCCTGGTACTTCTCTATTACCTGAGTTGTGTACTGCAGCCTTCCTGCTTTGTACGTCTCTTATATGAGGGGTGTACTGCAGCCTCGCTGTCTGGTACTTATTTCTTAGCAGAGTCGTGTACTGCAGTCTCCCTGCCTGGTACTTCTCTATTACCTGAGTTGTGTACTTCAGCCTCCCTGCCTGGTACTTCTCTATTATCTGTGTTGTGTACTGCAGCCTCCCTGCTTTGTACGTCTCTTATATGAGGGGTGTACTGCAGCCTCCCTGCCTGGTACTTATTTCTTAGCACAGTTGTGTACTGCAGCCTCCCTGTCTGGTACTTATTTCTTAGCAGAGTCGTGTACTGCAGTCTCCCTGCCTGGTACTTCTCTATTATCTGTGTTGTGTACTGCAGCCTCCCTGCTTTGTACGTCTCTTATATGAGGGGTGTACTGCAGTCTCCCTGCCTGGTACTTCTCTATTATCTGTGTTGTGTACTGCAGCCTCCCTGCTTTGTACGTCTCTTATATGAGGGGTGTACTGCAGCCTCCCTGCCTGGTACTTATTTCTTAGCACAGTTGTGTACTGCAGCCTCCCTGTCTGGTACTTCTCTATTACCTGAGTTGTGTACTTCAGCCTCCCTGCCTGGTACTTCTCTATTAACTGTGTTGTGTACTGCAGCATCCCTGTTTTGTACGTCTCTTATATGAGGGGTGTACTGCAGCCTCCCTGCCTGGTACTTATTTCTTAGCAGACCAGTTGTGTACTGCAGCCTCCCTGCTTTGTACGTCTCTTATATGAGGGGTGTACTGCAGTCTCCCTGCCTGGTACTTCTCTATTATCTGTGTTGTGTACTGCAGCCTCCCTGCTTTGTACGTCTCTTATATGAGGGGTGTACTGCAGCCTCCCTGCCTGGTACTTATTTCTTAGCACAGTTGTGTACTGCAGCCTCCCTGTCTGGTACTTCTCTATTACCTGAGTTGTGTACTTCAGCCTCCCTGCCTGGTACTTCTCTATTAACTGTGTTGTGTACTGCAGCATCCCTGTTTTGTACGTCTCTTATATGAGGGGTGTACTGCAGCCTCCCTGCCTGGTACTTATTTCTTAGCAGACCAGTTGTGTACTGCAGCCTCCCTGCCTGGTACTTATTTCTTAGCAGAGTCTTGTACTGCAGCCTCCCTGCCTGGTACTTATTTCTTAGCACAGTTGTGTACTGCAGCCTCCCTGTCTGGTACTTATTTCTTAGCAGAGTCGTGTACTGCAGTCTCCCTGCCTGGTACTTCTCTATTATCTGTGTTGTGTACTGCAGCCTCCCTGCTTTGTACGTCTCTTATATGAGGGGTGTACTGCAGCCTCCCTGCCTGGTACTTATTTCTTAGCACAGTTGTGTACTGCAGCCTCCCTGCCTGGTACTTATTTCTTAGCAGAGTCTTGTACTGCAGCCTCCCTGCCTGGTACTTATTTCTTAGCACAGTTGTGTACTGCAGCCTCCCTGTCTGGTACTTATTTCTTAGCAGAGTCGTGTACTGCAGTCTCCCTGCCTGGTACTTCTCTATTATCTGTGTTGTGTACTGCAGCCTCCCTGCTTTGTACGTCTCTTATATGAGGGGTGTACTGCAGCCTCCCTGCCTGGTACTTATTTCTTAGCACAGTTGTGTACTGCAGCCTCCCTGTCTGGTACTTCTCTATTACCTGAGTTGTGTACTTCAGCCTCCCTGCCTGGTACTTCTCTATTAACTGTGTTGTGTACTGCAGCATCCCTGTTTTGTACGTCTCTTATATGAGGGGTGTACTGCAGCCTCCCTGCCTGGTACTTATTTCTTAGCACAGTTGTGTACTGCAGCCTCCCTGCCTGGTACTTATTTCTTAGCAGAGTCTTGTACTGCAGCCTCCCTGCCTGGTACTTATTTCTTAGCACAGTTGTGTACTGCAGCCTCCCTGTCTGGTACTTATTTCTTAGCAGAGTCGTGTACTGCAGTCTCCCTGCCTGGTACTTCTCTATTATCTGTGTTGTGTACTGCAGCCTCCCTGCTTTGTACGTCTCTATTACCCGAATTGTGTACTGCAGTCTCCCTGCCTGGTACTTCTCTATTACCTGAGTTGTGTACTGAAGCCTCCCTGCCTGGTACTTCTCTATTATCTGAGTCGTGTACTGCAGCCTCCCTGCCTGGTACTTCTCTATTATCTGAGTCGTGTACTGCAGCCTCCCTGCCTGGTACTTCTCTATTATCTGAGTTGTGTACTGCAGCCTTCCTGCCTGGTACTTCTCTCTTATATGAGGTGTGTACTGCAGTCTACCTACCTGGTATTTCTCTATTATCCGAGTTGTGTACGGCAGTCTCCCTGCCTGGTACTTCTCTATTATCTGAGCGGTGTACTGCAGCCTCCCTGCCTGGTACTTATTTCTTAGCAGAGTTGTGTACTGCAGCCTCCCTGCCTGGTACTGATTTCTTAGCAGAGTTGTGTACTGCAGTCTCCCTGCCTGGTACTTATTTCTTAGCAGAGTTGAGCAATGCAGCCTCCCTGCTTGGTACTTCTCTTTTATCTGAGCTGTGTACTTGCCTCAGTTTGGGATACTCTTCATTAAAGTCTCTGCTCTTCCTTGTGCTCCAGTCGCGGATCTTGAGGACTTTGATGATGATGTCGTTTCCCTGCCAACGGCCTTTCCACAACTGCAGAGATAGGAGGGTTGTCAGCACCATAATCTCCTTGGCAGGCGAGAAGGGGCGATGATTATCACTTACCTCTCCAGAGTGGTTGTCATTGAGCTTGTGGCTAAGTGTCAGCTGCTTGTAGTCGATTCCCGCCTGCTTGTTCAGAGTACCATTCCCTGCAGAGAAGATGGTGTCATGTTAGACAGGTCAGGATGGAGAGCAGCGGGTGCAGGTGCCGGGGGCACACAGGAGGAGGTTGACAGGGGGCAGGATGGACACTATAGAGAGCAGTGGGTGCAGGCTGGACACTCTAGAGAGCATTGGGTGCAGGCACTGGGCGCACACAGGAGGAGGTTGAGAGGGGGCAGGATAGACACTATGGAGAGCATTGGGTGCAGGCACTGGGGGCACACAGGAGGAGGGTGACGGGGGGCAGGATGGACACTAGAGAGAGCATTGGGTGCAGGCACTGGGGGCACACAGGAGGAGGCTGAGAGGGGGCAGGATAGACACTATAGAGAGCATTGGGTGCAGGCACTGGGGGCACACAGGAGGAGAGTGACGGGGGCAGGATTCTTATATGAATCGTGTACTGCAGCCTCCCTGCCTGGTACTTCTCTCTTATAGGAGTTGTGTACTGCAGCCTCCCTGCCTGGTACTTTTCTATTATCAGAGTTGTGTACTGCAGCCTCCCTGCCTGGTACTTTTCTATTATCAGAGTTGTGTACTGCAGCCTCCCTGCCTGGTACTTCTCTCTTATAGGAGTTGTGTACTGCAGCCTCCCTGCCTGGTACTTCTCTCTTATAGGAGTTGTGTACTGCAGCCTCCCTGCCTGGTACTTCTCTCTTATAGGAGTTGTGTACTGCAGCCTCCCTGCCTGGTACTTCTCTATTACCTGAGTTGTGTAGAGAGCAGTGGGTGCAGGCTGGACACTATAGAGAGCAGTGGGTACAGGAGGAGGGTGACGGGGGGCAGGATGGACAGTAGAGAGAGCAGGGGGTGTGGGGAGAGGGCACCAGTGATAGGCAGGTACTACTATGGGCACAGCGGGTACATGAAGGGCGAGGATTGTATGTGGAGCGATGGAACTCGAAGAACAGCAGAAAGTTCTGTCACAGTCACAGGGAAACTTACTTGGTCGGGTTCTGGTGGTTCCTTTCCAAAACGTGTCCTTGTAGGGGATCCTGCTCATACTCTGCCCCATCTTCTCAGCCCGATCTGTGGAAACAAACAGCTGAGCACTACATACACCCTACACGTCACATGCATGATATATATACTGCCCCTAAACCCTACATGCATGATATATATACTGCCCCTACAACCTACATGCATGATATATATACTGCCCCTACAACCTACATGCATGATATATATACTCACCCTACATGCATGATATATATACTGCCCCTACACGTCACATGCATGATATATATACAGCCCCTACACCCTACATGCATGATATATAAACAGCCCCTAAACCCTACATGCATGATATATATACTGCCCCTACATGCATGATATATATACTGCCCCTATACCCTACATGCATGATATATATACTGCCCCTACACCCTACATGCATGATATATATACTGCCCCTACACCCTACATGCATGATATATATACTGCCCCTACACGTCACAAGCATGATATATATACAGCCCCTACACGTCACATGCATGATATATATACAGCCCCTACACCCTACATGCATGATATATATACTGCCCCTATACCCTACATGCATGATATATATACTGCCCCTACACGTCACAAGCATGATATATATACAGCCCCTACACCCTACATGCATGATATATATACAGCCCCTACACCCTACATGCATGATATATATACTGCCCCTATACCCTACATGCATGATATATATACTGCCCCTATACCCTACATGCATGATATATATACTGCCCCTAAACCCTACATGCATGATATATATACTGCCCCTAAACCCTACATGCATGATATATATACAGCCCCTACATGCATGATATATATACTGCCCCTAAACCCTACATGCATGATATATATACTGCCCCTACACCCTACATGCATGATATATATACTGCCCCTACACCCTACATGCATGATATATATACTGCCCCTACACCCTACATGCATGATATATATACTGCCCCTACATGCATGATATATATACTGCCCCTACACCCTACATGCATGATATATATACTGCCCCTACATGCATGATATATATACTGCCCCTACATGCATGATATATATACTGCCCCTACATGCATGATATATATACTGCCCCTACATGCATGATATATATACTGCCCCTACACCCTACATGCATGATATATATACTGCCCCTACACCCTACATGCATGATATATATACTGCCCCTACACCCTACATGCATGATATATATACTGCCCCTACATGCATGATATATATACTGCCCCTACATGCATGATATATACTGCCCCTACATGCATGATATATATACTGCCCCTACATGCATGATATATATACTGCCCCTACACCCTACATGCATGATATATATACTGCCCCTACATGCATGATATATACTGCCCCTACACCCTACATGCATGATATATATACTGCCCCTACACCCTACATGCATGATATATATACAGCCCCTACACCCTACATGCATGATATATATACTGCCCCTACACCCTACATGCATGATATATATACTGCCCCTACACCCTACATGCATGATATATACTGCCCCTACACCCTACATGCATTATATATATACAGCCCCTACACCCTACATGCATGATATATATACAGCCCCTACACCCTACATGCATGATATATATACTGCCCCTACACCCTACATGCATGATATATATACTGCCCCTACATGCATGATATATATACTGCCCCTACATGCATGATATATATACTGCCCCTACACCCTACATGCATTATATATATACAGCCCCTACACCCTACATGCATGATATATATACTGCCCCTACACCCTACATGCATGATATATATACTGCCCCTACACCCTACATGCATGATATATATACAGCCCCTACATGCATGATATATATACAGCCCCTACATGCATGATATATATACTGCCCCTACACCCTACATGCATGATATATATACTGCCCCTACACCCTACATGCATGATATATATACTGCCCCTACACCCTACATGCATGATATATATACAGCCCCTACACGTCACATGCATGATATATATACAGCCCCTACACGTCACATGCATGATATATATACAGCCCCTACACGTCACATGCATGATATATATACAGCCCCTACACGTCACATGCATGATATATACAGCCCCTACACGTCACATGCATGATATATATACAGCCCCTACACGTCACATGCATGATATATATACAGCCCCTACACGTCACATGCATGATATATATACAGCCCCATCACATACATGATATATACAGCCCCATCACATACATGATATATACAGCCCCATCACATACATGTCATGTACAGCATGGCACCTACTACATACACAGGGTGACATATAAGCCACGTACCCCGCAGCAGCTCACGGAGATGGGGTTTTCCCTTATCCAGCGGTGTCTCTCCATACTTATTACAGATGTAAATCAGCGCAGAATTATTCACCAAGTCCTAAACACAAAGGGCATTAGTCAGTGACCCCGACACGCGGGGGGGGGGGGCGAGTAGCCGGGGTTCATACCTCCGCCACGTCGTCCTGTCCCCAGAAGCAGGCGTAGTGCAGCGGGGAGTTCCCATGTTCATTTACCGCATTAGCGTCTGCCTTATACTGAATGAGCTGCGGGAGAGAAGAGCCGGGGTCAGGGGGCAAACATACATGCACCCTACAGTGGGGGGCGCTAAACACACACATCTGGGGTCATCATACCCCTCCTTACCTTCTGCACGATGTCGCGGTGCCCGTGGCTGGCAGCGAGGTGCAGTACATGACCCTGCCAGTAGGGGGCAGCACATTATACATATCTCCTTACCTTCTGCATGATGTCGCGGTGCCCGTGGCTGGCAGCGAGGTGCAGTACATGACCCTGCCAGTAGGGGGCAGCACATTATACATAACTCCTTACCTTCTGCACGATGTCGCGGTGCCCGTGGCTGGCAGCGAGGTGCAGTACATGACCCTGCCTGTAGGGGGCGGCACATTATACATATCTCCTTACCTTCTGCACGATGTCGCGGTGCCCGTGGCTGGCAGCGAGGTGCAGTACATGACCCTGCCTGTAGGGGGCAGCACATTATACATATCTCCTTACCTTCTGCACGATGTCGCGGTGCCCGTGGCTGGCAGCGAGGTGCAGTACATGACCCTGCCTGTAGGGGGCAGCACATTATACATATCTCCTTACCTTCTGCACGATGTCGCGGTGCCCGTGGCTGGCAGCGAGGTGCAGTACATGACCCTGCCTGTAGGGGGCAGCACATTATACATATCTCCTTACCTTCTGCACGATGTCGCGGTGCCCGTGGCTGGCAGCGAGGTGCAGTACATGACCCTGCCTGTAGGAGGCAGCACATTATACATATCTCCTTACCTTCTGCACGATGTCGCGGTGCCCGTGGCTGGCAGCGAGGTGCAGTACATGACCCTGCCTGTAGGGGGCGGCACATTATACATATCTCCTTACCTTCTGCACAATGTCGCGGTGCCCGTGGCTGGCAGCGAGGTGCAGTACATGACCCTGCCTGTAGGGGGCAGCACATTATACATATCTCCTTACCTTCTGCACGATGTCGCGGTGCCCGTGGCTGGCAGCGAGGTGCAGTACATGACCCTGCCTGTAGGGGGCGGCACATTATACATATCTCCTTACCTTCTGCACAATGTCGCGGTGCCCGTGGCTGGCAGCGAGGTGCAGTACATGACCCTGCCTGTAGGGGGCGGCACATTATACAGATCTCCTTACCTTCTGCACGATGTCGCGGTGCCCGTGGCTGGCAGCGAGGTGCAGTACATGACCCTGCCTGTAGGGGGCGGCACATTATACAGATCTCCTTACCTTCTGCACGATGTCGCGGTGCCCGTGGCTGGCAGCGAGGTGCAGTACATGACCCTACCTGTAGGGGGCAGCACATTATACATATCTCCTTACCTTCTGCACGATGTCGCGGTGCCCGTGGCTGGCAGCGAGGTGCAGTACATGACCCTGCCTGTAGGGGGCGGCACATTATACATATCTCCTTACCTTCTGCACGATGTCGCGGTGCCCGTGGCTGGCAGCGAGGTGCAGTACATGACCCTGCCTGTAGGGGGCGGCACATTATACATATCTCCTTACCTTCTGCACGATGTCGCGGTGCCCGTGGCTGGCAGCGAGGTGCAGTACATGACCCTACCTGTAGGGGGCAGCACATTATACATATCTCCTTACCTTCTGCACGATGTCGCGGTGCCCGTGGCTGGCAGCGAGGTGCAGGGGGGTGTCGTCCCCGCGGTTCATGACGTTGATTCGGGCTCCTCTCATTATCAGCATGTCCACGATGTTACTGCGTCCTTCCCGACACGCCCAGTGCAGGGGGCTGAAGCCGTGGTCATCACTGGAAGAGAGGGGCCACATTGAGCACCAACCCCACATACAGGGAAGATGCAGGCAGGTAGGTGGCACTTACCCCTGGTTGAGGTCATTCTCGGTGTTATCCAGCCACAGCCGCACCGCCACCGCGTTCCCCTCCCGGCACTGGGTGAATATGTCGTCCATGATGAGCAGTCACGTGTCCTGCAAGAGCAGAGAAGTAGATGAGACGCATGGGGGGGGGTGGAGCACTGCACCGGGGGCAAAACAACAACCGCTACATGTCACACAGGTCAACGTCCGCACTTCTGTCACCTCACACACTGATACACATCCGCACTTCCGTCACCTCACACACTGATACACATCCGCACTTCCATAACCTCACACACTGATACACATCCGCACTTCCATAACCTCACACACTGATACACATCCGCACTTCCATCACCTCACACACTGATACACGTCCGCACTTCCATCACCTCACACACTGATACACGTCCGCACTTCCATCACCTCACACTCTGATACACGTCCGCACTTCCGTCACATCACACACTGATACACGTCCGCACTTCCGTCACCTCACACACTGATACACGTCCGCACTTCCGTCACCTCACACACTGATACACGTCCGCACTTCCATCACCTCACACACTGATACACGTCCGCACTTCCATCACCTCACACTCTGATACACGTCCGCACTTCCATCACCTCACACTCTGATACACGTCCGCACTTCCATCACCTCACACTCTGATACACGTCCGCACTTCCATCACATCACACTCTGATACACGTCCGCACTTCCATCACATCACACTCTGATACACATCCGCACTTCCATCACATCACACACTGATACACATCCGCACTTCCGTCACATCACACACTGATACACATCCGCACTTCCGTCACCTCACACACTGATACACATCCGCACTTCCGTCACCTCACACACTGATACACATCCGCACTTCCGTCACCTCACACACTGATACACATCCGCACTTCCGTCACCTCACACACTGATACACGTCCGCACTTCCGTCACCTCACACACTGATACACGTCCGCACTTCCGTCACCTCACACACTGATACACGTCCGCACTTCCATCACCTCACACTCTGATACACGTCCGCACTTCCATCACCTCACACTCTGATACACGTCCGCACTTCCATCACATCACACACTGATACGCATCCGCACTTCCCTCACCTCACACACTGATACGGAGCCGCACTTCCCTCACCTCACACACTGATACGCATCCGCACTTCCCTCACCTCACACACTGATACACATCCACACTTCCCTCACCTCACACTCTGATACACATCCACACTTCCCTCACCTCACACTCTGATACACATCCGCACTTCCATCACCTCACACACTGATACACATCCGCACTTCCCTCACCTCACACACTGATGCACTTCCCTCACCTCACACACTGATACACATCCGCACTTCCCTCACCTCACACAGTGATACACATCCGCACTTCCCTCACCTCACACACTGATACACATCCGCACTTCCATCACCTCACACACTGATACACATCCGCACTTCCCTCACCTCACACACTGATACACATCCGCACTTCCATCACCTCACACACTGATACACATCCGCACTTCCCTCACCTCACACACTGATACACATCCGCACTTCCCTCACCTCACACACTGATACACATCCGCACTTCCATCACCTCACACACTGATACACATCCGCACTTCCATCACCTCACACACTGATACACATCCGCACTTCCCTCACCTCACACTCTGATACATGTCCGCACTTCCCTCACCTCACACTCTGATACACGTCCGCACTTCCATCACCTCACACTCTGATACACATCCGCACTTCCGTCACCTCACACACTGATACACATCCGCACTTCCGTCACCTCACACACTGATACACACGTCTAGGGTGGAGGATGTAGCACAATCATGCCCGGTGTCCAGCGAGTTTTTGCAGTCAGGAAGAATAACTTCCCCTTACATCAGATATCAGTGATCTACATCTGACATCTCCACCCACCAGCGACTATAAGTCAGGGTCACTGACACCCACCCGCCCGCAAGAGGCAACGCACAAAAAAGACAGACAACAATGCTCCACTAACACCATACACATGCTGTATACACACACTCTATACATTACACACATACAGACAAACACTGTATACATTATACACTATTTATTACACCCCATACACTGTATATAACACTGTATACATTATACACCACACACTATATATTATACCCCATACACTGTATATGACACTATATACCTTATACACCACACACTATACACTATATATTACACCCCATACACTGTATATGACACTATATACATTATACACCACACACTATATACTATATATTACACCCCATACACTGTATAGGACACTATATACCTTATACACCACACACTATACACTATATATTACACCCCATACACTGTATATGACACTAAATACTATATATTACACCTCATACACTGTATATGACACTATATACATTATACACCACACACACTATATACTATATATTACACCCCATACACTGTATATGACACTATATACATTATACACCACACATTATATACTATATATTACACCCCATACACTGTATATGACACTATATACATTATACACCACACACTATATACTATATATTACACCCCATACACTGTATATGACACTATATACATTATACACCACACACTATATACTATATATTACACTCCATACACTGTATATGACACTATATACATTATACACCACACACTATATACTATATATTACACCCCATACACTGTATATGACACTATATACATTATACACCACACACTATATACTATATATTACACCCCATACACTGTATATGACACTATATACATTATACACCACACACTATATACTATATATTACACCCCATACACTGTATATGACACTGTATACCTTATACACCACACACTATATACTATATATTACACCCCATACACTGTATATGACACTATATACATTATACACCACACACTATATACTATATATTATACCCCATACACTGTATATGACACTATATACATTATACACCACACACTATATACTATATATTACACCCCCATACACTGTATATGACACTATATACATTATACACCACACACTATATACTATATATTACACCCCATACACTGTATATGACACTATATACATTATACACCACACTATATACTATATATTACACCCCATACACTGTATATGACACTATATACATTATACACCACACACTATATACTATATATTACACCCCATACACTGTATATGACACTATATACATTATACACCACACACTATATACTATATATTATACCCCATACACTGTATATGACACTATATACATTATACACCACACACTATATACTATATATTACACCCCCATACACTGTATATGACACTATATACATTATACACCACACACTATATACTATATATTACACCCCATACACTGTATATGACACTATATACATTATACACCACACTATATACTATATATTACACCCCATACACTGTATATGACACTATATACATTATACACCACACACTATATACTATATATTACACCCCATACACTGTATATGACACTATATACATTATACACCACACACTATATACTATATATTACACCCCATACACTGTATAGGACACTATATACTATATATTACACCCCATACACTGTATATGACACTATATACTATATATTACACCCAATACACTGTATATGACACTATATATTACACCCAATACACTGTATATGACACTATATACATTATACACCACACTGTATACAATATATTACACCCCATACACTGTATATGACACTGTATACATTATACACCACACTATACACTATATATTGCACTCCATACACTGTATATGACACTATATACATTATACACCACACACTATATACTATATATTACACCCCATACACTGTATATGACACTATATACTATATATTACACCCCATACACTGTATATGACACTATATACATTATACACCACACACTATATATACAGTGTATGGGGTGTAATATATAGTGTGTGGTGTATAATGTATATAGTGTCATATACAGTGTATGGGGTGTAATATATAGTATATAGTGTCATATACAGTGTATGGGGTGTAATATATAGTATATAGTGTGTGGTGTATAATGTATATAGTGTCATATACAGTGTATGGAGTGTAATATATAGTGTATAGTGTGGTGTATAATGTATATAGTGTCATATACAGTGTATGGGGTGTAATATATTGTATACAGTGTGGTGTATAATGTATATAGTGTCATATATAGTGTATTGGGTGTAATATATAGTATACAGTGTGTGGTGTATAATGTATATAGTGTCATATACAGTGTATGGGGTGTAATATATAGTATATAGTGTGTGGTGTATAATGTATATAGTGTCATATACAGTGTATGGGGTGTAATATATAGTGTGTGGTGTATAATGTATATAGTGTCATATACAGTGTATGGGGTGTAATATATAGTATATAGTGTGTGGTGTATAATGTATATAGTGTCATATACAGTGTATGGGGTGTAATATGACACTATATACATTATACACCACACACTATATACTATATATTACACCCCATACACTGTATATGACACTATATACATTATACACCACACACTATATACTATATATTACACCCCATACACTGTATATGACACTATATACATTATACACCACACACTATATATTACACCCCATACACTGTATATGACACTATATACATTATACACCACACACTATATACTATATATTACACCCCATACACTGTATATGACACTATATACACATTATACACCACACACTATATACTATATATTACACCCCATACACTGTATATGACACTATATACACATTATACACCACACACTAAATACTATATATTACACCCCATACACTGTATATGTCACTATATACATTATACACCACACTGTATATAATATATTACACCCCATACACTGTATATGACACTATATACATTATACACCACACACTATATACTATATATTACACCCCATACACTGTATATGACACTATATACATTATACACCACACACTATATACTATATATTACACCCCATACACTGTATATGACACTATATACATTATACACCACACACTATATACTATATATTACACCCCATACACTGTATATGACACTATATACACATTATACACCACACACTAAATACTATATATTACACCCCATACACTGTATATGTCACTATATACATTATACACCACACTGTATATAATATATTACACCCCATACACTGTATATGACACTATATACATTATACACCACACACTATATACTATATATTACACCCCATACACTGTATATGACACTATATACATTATACACCACACACTATATACTATATATTACACTCCATACACTGTATATGACACTATATACATTATATACCACACACTATATACTATATATTACACCCCATACACTGTATATGACACTATATACATTATACACCACACACTATATACTATATATTACACCCCATACACTGTATATGACACTATATACATTATACACCACACACTATATACTATATATTACACCACATACACTGTATATGACACTATATATTATACCCCATACACTGTATATGACACTATATACATTATACACCACACACTATACACTATATATTACACCCCATACACTGTATATGACACTATATACATTATACACCACACACTAAATACTATATATTACACCCCATACACTGTATATGACACTATATACATTATACACCACACTGTATACAATATATTACACCCCATACACTGTATATGACACTATATACATTATATACCACACACTATTTACTATATATTACACCCCATACACTGTATATGACACTATATACATTATACACCACACACTATATGCTATATATTACACCCCATACACTGTATATGACACTATATACATTATACACCACACACTATATACTATATATTACACCCCATACACTGTATATGACACTATATACATTATACACCACACACTATATACTATATATTACACCCCATACACTGTATATGACACTATATACATTATACACCACACACTATATGCTATATATTACACCCCATACACTGTATATGACACTATATACATTATACACCACACACTATATACTATATATTACACCCCATACACTGTATATGACACTATATACATTATACACCACACACTATATACTATATATTACACCCCATACACTGTATATGACACTATATACATTATACACCACACACTATATACTATATATTACACCCCATACACTGTATATGACACTATATACATTATACACCACACACTATATACTATATATTATACCCCATACACTGTATATGACACTATATACATTATACACCACACACTATATACTATATATTACACCCCATACACTGTATATGACACTGTATACATTATACACCACACTATACACTATATATTACACTCCATACACTGTATATGACACTATATACATTATACACCACACACTATATACTATATATTACACCCCATACACTGTATATGACACTATATACTATATATTACACCCCATACACTGTATATGACACTATATACATTATACACCACACACTATATATTACACCCCATACACTGTATATGCCACTATATACATTATACACCACACACTATATACTATATATTACACCCCATACACTGTATATGACACTATATACATTATACACCACACACTATATACTATATATTACACTCCATACACTGTATATGACACTATATACATTATACACCACACACTATATACTATATATTACACCCCATACACTGTATATGACACTATATACATTATACACCACACACTATATACTATATATTACACTCCATACACTGTATATGACACTATATACATTATACACCACACACTATATACTATATATTACACTCCATACACTGTATATGACACTATATACATTATACACCACACACTATACACTATATATTACACCCCATACACTGTATATGACACTATATACATTATACACCACACACTATATACTATATATTACACCCCATACACTGTATATGACACTATATACACCACACACTAAATACTATATATTACACCCCATACACTCTATATGACACTATATACATTATACACCACACACTATATACTATATATTACACCCCATACACTGTATAGGACACTATATACATTATATTACACCCCATACACTGTATATGACACTATATACATTATACACCACACACTATATACTATATATTACACCCCATACACTGTATACATTATACACCACACTGTATACTACATATTACACCCCATACACTGTATACATTATACACCACACACTATATATTACGCCCCATATACTGTATATGACACTATATACATTATACACCACACACTAAATACTATATATTACACCCCATACACTGTATATGACACTATATACATTATACACCACACACTATATACTATATATTACACCCCATACACTGTATATGACACTATATACATTATATACCACACACTATATACTATATATTACACCCCATACACTGTATATGACACTATATACATTATACACCACACACTATATACTATATATTACACCCCATACACTGTATATGACACTATATACATTATACACCACACACTATATACTATATATTACACCCCATACACTGTATATGACACTATATACTATATATTACACCCCATACACTGTATATGACACTATATACATTATACACCACACACTATATACTATATATTACACCCCATACACTGTATATGACACTGTATACATTATACACCACACACTATATACTATATATTACACCCCATACACTGTATATGACACTATATACATTAACCACACACTATATACTGTATATTACACCACATACACTGTATATGACACTGTATACATTATACACCACACACTATACACTATATATTACACCCCATACACTGTATATAACACTGTGTACATTATACACCACACACTATATACTATATATTACACCCCATACACTGTATATGACACTATATACATTATACACCACACACACACTATATACTATACATTACACCCCATACACTGTATATGACACTATATACATTATACACCACACACACTATATACTATATATTACACCCCATACACTGTATATGACACTATATACATTATACACCACACACTATATACTATATATTACACCCCATACACTGTATAGGACACTATATACATTATATTACACCCCATACACTGTATATGACACTATATACATTATACACCACACACTATATACTATATATTACACCCCATACACTGTATACATTATACACCACACACTAAATACTATATATTACACCCCATACACTGTATATGACACTATATACATTATACACCACACACTATATACTATATATTACACCCCATACACTGTATATGACACTATATACATTATATACCACACACTATATACTATATATTACACCCCATACACTGTATATGACACTATATACATTATACACCACACACTATATACTATATATTACACCCCATACACTGTATATGACACTATATACATTATACAACACACACTATATACTATATATTACACCCCATACACTGTATATGACACTATATACATTATACACCACACACTATATACTATATATTACACCCCATACACTGTATATGACACTATATACATTATACACCACACACTATATACTATATATTACACCCCATACACTGTATATGACACTATATACATTATACACCACACACTATATACTACACCCCATACACTGTATATGACACTATATACATTATACACCACACACTATATACTATATATTACACCCCCATACACTGTATATGACACTATATACATTATACACCACACACTATATACTATATATTACACCCCATACACTGTATATGACACTATATACATTATACACCACACACTATATACTATATATTACACCCCATACACTGTATATGACACTATATACATTATACACCACACACTATATACTATATATTACACCCCATACACTGTATATGACACTATATACATTATACACCACACACTATATACTATATATTACACCACATACACTGTATATGACACTATATACATTATACACCACACACTATACACTATATATTACACCCCATACACTGTATATGACACTATATACATTATACACCACACACTATATACTATATATTACACCCCATACACTGTATATGACACTATATACTATATATTACACCCCATACACTGTATAGGACACTATATACATTATACACCACACACTGTATACTATATATTACACCCCATACACTGTATATGACACTATATACATTATACACCACACACTATATACTATATATTACACCCCATACACTGTATATGACACTATATACATTATACACCACACACTATATACTATATATTACACCCCATACACTGTATAGGACACTATATGCATTATACACCACACACTGTATACTATATATTACACCCCATACACTGTATATGACACTATATACATTATACACCACACACTATATACTATATATTACACCCCATACACTGTATAGGACACTATATGCATTATACACCACACACTGTATACTATATATTACACCCCATACACTGTATATGACACTATATACATTATACACCACACACTATATATTACACCCCATACACTGTATATGACACTATATACATTATACACCACACACTATATACTATATATTACACCCCATACACTGTATATGACACTATATACATAATACACCACACACTATATACTATATATTACACCCCATACACTGTATATGACACTATATACATTATATACCACACACTATATACTATATATTACACCCCATACACTGTATATGACACTATATACATTATACACCACACACTATATATTACACCCCATACACTGTATATGACACTATATACATTATACACCACACACTATACACTATATATTACACCCCATACACTGTATATGACACTATATACATTATACACCACACACTAAATACTATATATTACACCCCATACACTGTATATGACACTATATACATTATACACCACACACTATATACTATATATTACACCCCATACACTGTATATGACACTATATACATTATACACCACACACTATATACTATATATTACACCCCATACACTGTATATGACACTATATACATTATACACCACACACTATATATTACACCCCATACACTGTATATGACACTATATACATTATACACCACACACTATACACTATATATTACACCCCATACACTGTATATGACACTATATACATTATACACCACACACTATATACTATATATTACACCCCATACACTGTATATGACACTATATACATTATACACCACACACTATATATTACACCCCATACACTGTATATGACACTATATACATAATACACCACACACTATACACTATATATTACACCCCATACACTGTATATGACACTATATACATTATACACCACACACTATACACTATATATTACACCCCATACACTGTATATGAAACTATATACATTATACACCACACACTATATACTATATATTACACCACATACACTGTATATGACACTATATACCTTATACACCACACACTATATACTATATATTACACCCCATACACTGTATATGACACTATATACATTATACACCACACACTATATACTATATATTACACCCCATACACTGTATATGACACTATATACCTTATACACCACACACTATACACTATATATTACACCCCATACACTGTATATGACACTATATACATTATACACCACACACTATACACTATATATTACACCCCATACACTGTATATGAAACTATATACATTATACACCACACACTATACACTATGTATTACACCCCATACACTGTATATGACACTATATACATTATACACCACACTATATACTATATATTACACCCCATACACTGTATATGAAACTATATACTATATATTACACCCCATACACTGTATATGACACTGTATACATTATACACCACACACTATATGCTATATATTACACCCCATACACTGTATATGACACTATATACATTATACACCACACACTATATACTATATATTACACCCCATACACTGTATATGACACTAAATACATTATACACCACACACTATATACTATATATTACACCCCATACACTGTATATAACACTATATGCTATATATTACACCCCATACACTGTATATGACACTATATACATTATACACCACACACTATATGCTATATATTACACCCCATACACTGTATATGACACTATATACTATATATTACACCCCATACACTGTATATGACACTATATACTATATATTACACCCCATACACTGTATATGACACTATATACTATATATTACACCCCATACACTGTATATGAAACTATATACTATATATTACACCCCATACACTGTATATGACACTGTATACATTATACACCACACACTATATACTATATATTACACCCCATACACTGTATATAACACTATATGCTATATATTACACCCCATACACTGTATATGACACTATATACATTATACACCACACACTATATGCTATATATTACACCCCATACACTGTATATGACACTATATACTATATATTACACCCCATACACTGTATATGACACTATATACTATATATTACACCCCATACACTGTATATGACACTATATACTATATATTACACCCCATACACTGTATAGGACACTATATACATTATACACCACACACTATATACTATATATTACACCCCATACACTGTATATGACACTATATACATAATACACCACACACTATATACTATATATTACACACCATACACTGTATATGACACTGTATACATTATACACCACACACTATATACTATATATTACACCCCATACACTGTATATGACACTATATACATTATACACCACACACTATATACTATATATTACACCCCATACACTGTATATGACACTATATACATTATACACCACACACTATATATTACACCCCATACACTGTATAGGACACTATATACATTATACACCACACACGATATACTATATATTACACCCCATACACTGTATATGACACTATATACATTATACACCACACACTATATACTATATATTACACCCCATACACTGTATATGACACTATATACATTATACACCACACACTATACACTATATATTACACCCCATACACTGTATATGACACTATATACATTATACACCACACACTATATACTATATATTACACCCCATACACTGTATTATACACCACACAGTATACACTATATATTACACCCCATACACTGTATTATACACCACACACTATATACAATATATTATACCCCATACACTGTATATGACACTGTATACATTATACACCACACACTATATACTATATATTACACCCCATACACTGTATATGACACTATATACATTATACACCACACACTATATACTATATATTACACCCCATACACTGTATATGACACTATATACATTATACACCACACACTATATATTACACCCCATACACTGTATATGACACTATATACATTATACACCACACACTATATACTACACCCCATACACTGTATATGACACTATATACATTATACACCACACACTATATACTATATATTACACCCCATACACTGTATATGACACTATATACTATATATTATACCCCATACACTGTATATGACACTATATACATTATACACCACACACTATATACTATATATTACACCCCATACACTGTATAGGACACTATATACATTATACACCACACACTATATACTATATATTACACCCCATACACTGTATATGACACTATATACATAATACACCACACACTATATACTATATATTACACCCCATACACTGTATATGACACTATATACATTATACACCACACACTATATACTATATATTACACCCCATACACTGTATAGGACACTATATACATTATACACCACACACTATATATTACACCCCATACACTGTATATGACACTATATACATTATACACCACACACTATATACTATATATTACACCCCATACACTGTATATGACACTATATACATTATACACCACACACTATATACTATATATTACACTCCATACACTGTATATGACACTATATACATTATACACCACACACTATATACTATATATTACACCCCATACACTGTATAGGACACTATATACATTATACACCACACACTATATATTACACCCCATACACTGTATATGACACTATATACATTATACACCACACACTATACACTATATATTACACCCCATACACTGTATATGACACTATATACATTATACACCACACACTATATACTATATATTACACCCCATACACTCTATATGACACTATATACATTATACACCACACACTATATACTATATATTACACCCCATACACTGTATATGACACTATATACATTATACACCACACACTATACACTATATATTACACCCCATACACTGTATATGACACTATATACATTATACACCACACACTATATACTATATATTACACCCCATACACTGTATATGACACTATATACATTATACACCACACACTATATACTATATATTACACCCCATACACTGTATATGACACTGTATACATTATACACCACACACTATATACTATATATTACACCCCATACACTGTATATGACACTATATACATTATACACCACACACTATATACTATATATTACACCCCATACACTGTATATGACACTGTATACATTATACACCACACACTATATACTATATATTACACCCCATACACTGTATATGACACTATATACATTAACCACACACTATATACTGTATATTACACCACATACACTGTATATGACACTGTATACATTATACACCACACACTATACACTATATATTACACCCCATACACTGTATATAACACTGTGTACATTATACACCACACACTATATACTATATATTACACCCCATACACTGTATATGACACTATATACATTATACACCACACACACTATATACTATATATTACACCCCATACACTGTATATGACACTATATACATTATACACCACACACTATATACTATATATTACACCCCATACACTGTATATGACACTGTATACATTATATACCACACACTATATATTACACCCCATACACTGTATATGACACTATATACATTATACACCACACACTATATACTATATATTACACCCCATACACTGTATAGGACACTATATACATTATACACTACACACTATATGCTATATATTACACCCCATACACTGTATAGGACACTATATACATTATACACCACACTATATACTATATATTATACCCCATACACTGTATATGACACTATATACATTATACACCACACACTATATACTATATATTACACCCCATACACTGTATATGACACTGTATACATTATACACCACACACTATATACTATATATTACACCCCATACACTGTATGACACTATATACATTATACACCACACACTATATACTATATATTACACCCCATACACTGTATATGACACTATATACTATATATTACACCCCATACACTGTATATGACACTATATACATTATACACCACACACTATATGCTATATATTACACCCCATACACTGTATGACACTATATACATATACTATATTACACCCCATACACTGTATATGACACTATATACTATATATTACACCCCATACACTGTATATGACACTATATACTATATATTACACACCATACACTGTATATAACACTATATACTATATATTACACCCCATACACTGTATATGACACTATATACATTATACACCACACACTATATGCTATATATTACACCCCATACACTGTATATGACACTATATACTATATATTACACCCCATACACTGTATATGACACTATATACTATATATTACACACCATACACTGTATATAACACTATATACTATATATTACACCCCATACACTGTTTATGACACTATATACTATATATTACACCCCATACACTGTATATGACACTATATACTATATATTACACTCCATACACTGTATATGACACTATATACATTATACACCACACACTATATACTATATATTACACCCCATACACTGTATATGACACTATATACATTATACACCACACACTATATACTGTATATGACACTATATACATTATACAACACACACTATATACTATATATTACACCCCATACACTGTATATGACACTATATACATTATACACCACACACTATACACTATATATTATACCCATACACTGTATATGACACTGTATACATTATACACCACACACTATATACTATATATTATACCCATACACTGTATATGACACTGTATACATTATACACCACACACTATATACTATATATTACACCCCATACACTGTATATGACACTATATACTATATATTACACCCCATACACTGTATATGACACTGTATACATTATACACCACACACTATATACTATATATTACACCCCATACACTGTATATGATACTATATACTATATATTACACCCTATACACTGTATGACACTATATACATTATACACCACACACTATATACTATATATTATACCCATACACTGTATATGACACTGTATACATTATACACCACACACTATATACTATATATTACACCCCATACACTGTATATGACACTATATACTATATATTACACCCTATACACTGTATGACACTATATACATTATACACCACACACTATATACTATATATTACACCCCATACACTGTATATGACACTATATGGGGTGTAATATATAGTATATAGTGTGTGGTGTATAATGTATATAGTGTCATATACAGTGTATGGGGTGTAATATATAGTATATAGTGTGTGGTGTATAATGTATATAGTGTCATACAGTGTATAGGGTGTAATATATAGTATATAGTGTGTGGTGTATAATGTATATAGTGTCATATACAGTGTATGGGGTGTAATATATAGTATATAGTGTGTGGTGTATAATGTATACACTGTATATGACACTATATACTATATATTACACCCCATACACTGTATATGACACTATATACATTATACACCACACACTATATACTATATATTACACCCCATACACTGTATATGACACTATATACTATATATTACCCCCATACACTGTATATGACACTATATACATTATACACCACACACTATATACTATATATTACACCCCCATACACTGTATATGACACTATATACATTATACACCACACACTATATACTATATATTATACCCCATACACTGTATATGACACTATATACATTATACACCACACACTATATACTATATATTACACACCATACACTGTATATGACACTGTATACATTATACACCACACACTATATACTATATATTACACACCATACACTGTATATGACACTATATACATTATACACCACACACTATATACTATATATTATACCCCATACACTGTATATGACACTATATACTATATATTACACCCCATACACTGTATATGACACTATATACATTATACACCACACACTATATACTATATATTATACCCCATACACTGTATATGACACTATATACTATATATTACACCCCATACACTGTATATGACACTATATACATTATACACCACACACTGTATACTATATATTACACCCCATACACTGTATATGACACTATATACATTATACACCACACACTATATACTATATATTACACCCCATACACTGTATATGACACTATATACATTATACACCACACACTATATACTACACCCCATACACTGTATATGACACTATATACATTATACACCACACACTATATACTATATATTACACCCCATACACTGTATATGACACTATATACATTATACACCACACACTATATACTATATATTACACCCCATACACTGTATATGACATTGTATACATTATACACCACACACTATATACTATATATTACACCCCATACACTGTATATGACACTATATACATTATACACCACACACTATACACTATATATTACACCCCATACACTGTATATGACACTATATACATTATACACCACACACTATATACTACACACCATACACTGTATATGACACTATATACATTATACACCACACACACTATATACTATATATTACACACCATACACTGTATATGACACTATATACTATATATTACACCCCATACACTGTATATGACACTATATACATTATACACCACACACTATATACTATATATTATACCCCATACACTGTATATGACACTATATACATTATACACCACACACTATATACTATATATTACACCCCATACACTGTATATGACACTATATACATTATACACCACACACTATATACTACACCCCATACACTGTATATGACACTATATACATTATACACCACACACTATATACTATATATTACACACCATACACTGTATATGACACTGTATACATTATACACCACACACTATATACTATATATTACACCCCATACACTGTATATGACACTATATACATTATACACCACACACTATATACTACACACCATACACTGTATATGACACTATATACATTATACACCACACACACTATATACTATATATTACACACCATACACTGTATATGACACTATATACATTATACACCACACACTATACACTATATATTACACCCCATACACTGTATATGACACTATATACATTATACACCACACACTATATACTACACCCCATACACTGTATATGACACTATATACATTATACACCACACTATATACTATATATTACACCCCCATACACTGTATATGACACTATATACATTATACACCACACACTATATATTACACCCCATACACTGTATATGACACTGTATACATTATACACCACACACTATATACTATATATTACCCCCCATACACTGTATATGACACTATATACATTATACACCACACACTATATACTATATATTATACCCCATACACTGTATATGACACTATATACATTATACACCACACACTATATACTATATATTATACCCCATACACTGTATATGACACTGTATACATTATACACCACACACTATATACTATATATTACACCCCATACACTGTATATGACACTATATACTATATATTACCCCCATACACTGTATATGACACTATATACATTATATACCACACACTATATGCTATATATTACACCCCATACACTGTATATGACACTATATACATTATACACCACACACTATATACTATATATTACACCCCATACACTGTATATGACACTATATACATTATACACCACACACTATATACTATATATTACACCCCATACACTGTATATGGCACTGTATACATTATACACCACACACTATATACTATATATTACACCCCATACACTGTATATGACACTATATACATTATACACCACACACTATATACTATATATTACACCCCATACACTGTATAGGACACTATATACTATATATTACACCCCATACACTGTATATGACACTATATACTATATATTACACACCATACACTGTATATAACACTATATACTATATATTACACCCCATACACTGTTTATGACACTATATACTATATATTACACCCCATACACTGTATATGACACTATATACTATATATTACACTCCATACACTGTATATGACACTATATACATTATACACCACACACTATATACTATATATTATACCCCATACACTGTATATGACACTATATACATTATACACCACACACTATATACTATATATTACACCCCATACACTGTATATGACACTATATACATTATACACCACACACTATATACTACACCCCATACACTGTATATGACACTATATACATTATACACCACACACTATATACTATATATTACACACCATACACTGTATATGACACTGTATACATTATACACCACACACTATATACTATATATTACACCCCATACACTGTATATGACACCATATACATTATACACCACACACTATATACTATATATTACACCCCATACACTGTATATGACACTATATACATTATACACCACACACTATATACTATATATTACACCCCATACACTGTATATGACATTGTATACATTATACACCACACACTATATACTATATATTACACCCCATACACTGTATATGACACTATATACATTATACACCACACACTATATACTATATATTACACCCCATACACTGTATATGACACTGTATACCTTATACACCACACACTATATACTATATATTACACCCCATACACTGTATATGACACTATATACATTATACACCACACACTATATACTATATATTACACCCCATACACTGTATATGACACTATATACATTATACACCACACACTATATACTATATATTACACCCCATACACTGTATATGACACTATATACATTATACACCACACACTATACACTATATATTACACCCCATACACTGTATATGACACTATATACATTATACACCACACACTATATACTACACACCATACACTGTATATGACACTATATACATTATACACCACACACACTATATACTATATATTACACACCATACACTGTATATGACACTATATACTATATATTACACCCCATACACTGTATATGACACTATATACATTATACACCACACACTATATACTATATATTATACCCCATACACTGTATATGACACTATATACATTATACACCACACACTATATACTATATATTACACCCCATACACTGTATATGACACTATATACATTATACACCACACACTATATACTACACCCCATACACTGTATATGACACTATATACATTATACACCACACACTATATACTATATATTACACACCATACACTGTATATGACACTGTATACATTATACACCACACACTATATACTATATATTACACCCCATACACTGTATATGACACTATATACATTATACACCACACACTATATACTACACACCATACACTGTATATGACACTATATACATTATACACCACACACACTATATACTATATATTACACACCATACACTGTATATGACACTATATACATTATACACCACACACTATACACTATATATTACACCCCATACACTGTATATGACACTATATACATTATACACCACACACTATATACTACACCCCATACACTGTATATGACACTATATACATTATACACCACACTATATACTATATATTACACCCCCATACACTGTATATGACACTATATACATTATACACCACACACTATATATTACACCCCATACACTGTATATGACACTGTATACATTATACACCACACACTATATACTATATATTACCCCCCATACACTGTATATGACACTATATACATTATACACCACACACTATATACTATATATTATACCCCATACACTGTATATGACACTATATACATTATACACCACACACTATATACTATATATTATACCCCATACACTGTATATGACACTGTATACATTATACACCACACACTATATACTATATATTACACCCCATACACTGTATATGACACTATATACTATATATTACCCCCATACACTGTATATGACACTATATACATTATATACCACACACTATATGCTATATATTACACCCCATACACTGTATATGACACTATATACATTATACACCACACACTATATACTATATATTACACCCCATACACTGTATATGACACTATATACATTATACACCACACACTATATACTATATATTACACCCCATACACTGTATATGGCACTGTATACATTATACACCACACACTATATACTATATATTACACCCCATACACTGTATATGACACTATATACATTATACACCACACACTGTATACTATATATTACACCCCATACACTGTATAGGACACTATATACATTATACACCACACACTATATACTATATATTACACCCCATACACTGTATATGACACTATATACATTATACACCACACACTATATACTATATATTACACCCCATACACTGTATATGACACTATATACATTATACACCACACACTATATACTATATATTACACCCCATACACTGTATATAACACTGTGTACATTATACACCACACACTATATACTATATATTACACTCCATACACTGTATATGACACTATATACATTATACACCACACACTATATACTATATATTACACCCCATACACTGTATATGACACTATATACATTATACACCACAC
This sequence comes from Engystomops pustulosus, assembly GCF_040894005.1. Lineage (NCBI taxonomy): Eukaryota > Metazoa > Chordata > Amphibia > Anura > Leptodactylidae > Engystomops > Engystomops pustulosus. Next base: position 502,787 of record NC_092412.1, read on the forward strand.
ACTATATACTATATATTACACCCCATACACTGTATATGACACTATATACATTATACACCACACACTATATACTATATATTACACCCCATACACTGTATAGGACACTATATACATTATACACCACACACTATACACTATATATTACACCCCATACACTGTATATAACACTGTGTACATTATACACCACACACTATATACTATATATTACACCCCATACACTGTATATGACACTATATACATTATACACCACACACTATATACTATATATTATACCCCATACACTGTATATGACACTATATACATTATACACCACACACTATATACTATATATTACACCCCATACACTGTATATGACACTATATACATTATACACCACACACTATATACTATATATTACACCCCATACACTGTATATGACACTATATACATTATACACCACACACTATATGCTATATATTACACCCCATACACTGTATATGACACTGTATACATTATACACCACACACTATATACTATATATTACACCCCATACACTGTATATGACACTATATACATTATACACCACACACTATATACTATATATTATACCCCATACACTGTATATGACACTATATACATTATACACCACACACTATATACTATATATTACACCCCATACACTGTATATGACACTATATACATTATACACCACACACTATATACTATATATTACACCCCATACACTGTATATGACACTGTATACATTATACACCACACACTATATACTATATATTACACCCCATACACTGTATATGACACTATATACATTATACACCACACACTATATACTATATATTACACCCCATACACTGTATAGGACACTATATACATTATACACCACACACTATACACTATATATTACACCCCATACACTGTATATAACACTGTGTACATTATACACCACACACTATATACTATATATTATACCCCATACACTGTATATAACACTATATACATTATACACCACACACTATATACTATATATTACACCCCATACACCAGTGATGGCGAACCTATTAGCGGCCGAGTGCCCAAACTGCAACCCAAAACCCCCCTTATTTATCGCGAGGTGCCAACCTAAAATTAATGCAGTAGCTTATTGCTCCTTGTACAACAACTTTCAATCAGATTGGCCTCCTGAGGACACCAACACAGTAGAAAGATGGAAAATGTTCATCATTTTAGCTTCTTTCCAGTTTTCCTCTGTACAGAGAAAATTGTGGTGCCAGCAGAAGATTCTCCAAAGATAATTCGGCCCTGTCTACTTATTCTCCCTCTTCCTACAGTCCCAAGTAGCGAAGTCAGTATCAAAATATGACTGAACGCAGCATCTTTTAAGTTGCTTGGAACTGCAGGAAGATTCTTTGCGTCCTGTCTGGTGTGCTGGGGTGATGGCCCGGGTGCCCACAGAAAGGGCTCTGAGTGCCGCCTCTGGCACCCGTGCCATAGGTTCGCCACCACTGCCATACACTGTATATAACACTATATACTATATATTACACCCCATACACTGTATATGACACTATATACATTATATACCACACACTATATATTACACCCCATACACTGTATATGACACTATATACTATATATTACACCCCATACACTGTATATGACACTATATACATTATATACCACACACTATATACTATATATTACACTCCATACACTGTATATGACACTATATACATTATATACCACACACTATATATTATACCCCATACACTGTATATGACACTATATACATTATACACCACACACTATATACTATATATTACACACCATACACTGTATATGACACTATATACATTATACACCACACACTATATACTATATATTACACCCCATACACTGTATATGACACTATATACATTATATACCACACACTATATATTATACCCCATACACTGTATATGACACTATATACATTATACACCACACACTATATACTATATATTACACTCCATACACTGTATATGACACTATATACATTATACACCACACACTATATACTATATATTACACCACATACACTGTATATGACACTGTATACATTATACACCACACACTATATACTATATATTACACCCCATACACTGTATATGACACTATATACTATATATTACACCCCATACACTGTATAGGACACTATATACATTATACACCACACACTGTATACTATATATTACACCCCATACACTGTATATGACACTATATACATTATACACCACACACTATATACTATATATTACACCCCATACACTGTATAGGACACTATATACATTATACACCACACACTGTATACTATATATTACACCCCATACACTGTATATGACACTATATACATTATACACCACACACTATACACTATATATTACACCCCATACACTGTATATGACACTATATACATTATACACCACACACTATACACTATATATTACACCCCATACACTGTATATGACACTATATACATTATACACCACACACTATACACTATATATTACACCCCATACACTGTATATGACACTATATACATTATACACCACACACTATATACTATATATTACACCCCATACACTGTATATGACACTATATACATTATACACCACACACTATATACTATATATTACACCCCATACACTGTATATGACACTATATACATTATACACCACACACTATATACTATATATTACACCCCATACACTGTATATGACACTATATACATTATACACCACACACTATATACTATATATTACACCCCATACACTGTATATGACACTATATACATTATACACCACACACTATATACTATATATTACACCCCATACACTGTATATGACACTATATACATTATACACCACACACTATATACTATATATTACACCCCATACACTGTATATAACACTATATACATTATACACCACACACTATATACTATATATTACACCCCATACACTGTATATGACACTATATACTATATATTACACCCCATACACTGTATATGACACTATATACATTATACACCACACACTATATACTATATATTACACCACATACACTGTATATGACACTATATACATTATACACCACACACTATATACTATATATTACACCACATACACTGTATATGACACTATATACATTATACACCACACACTATATACTATATATTACACCCCATACACTGTATATGACACTATATACATTATACACCACACACTATATACTATATATTACACCACATACACTGTATATGACACTATATACATTATACACCACACACTATATATTACACCCCATACACTGTATATGACACTATATACATTATACACCACACTATATACTATATATTACACCCCATACACTGTATATGACACTATATACATTATACACCACACACTATATACTATATATTATACCCCATACACTGTATATGACACTATATACATTATACACCACACACTATATACTATATATTATACCCCATACACTGTATATGACACTGTATACATTATACACCACACACTATATACTATATATTACACCCCATACACTGTATATGACACTATATACTATATATTACCCCCATACACTGTATATGACACTATATACATTATATACCACACACTATATGCTATATATTACACCCCATACACTGTATATGACACTATATACATTATACACCACACACTATATACTATATATTACACCCCATACACTGTATATGACACTATATACATTATACACCACACACTATATACTATATATTACACCCCATACACTGTATATGGCACTGTATACATTATACACCACACACTATATACTATATATTACACCCCATACACTGTATATGACACTATATACATTATACACCACACACTGTATACTATATATTACACCCCATACACTGTATAGGACACTATATACATTATACACCACACACTATATACTATATATTACACCCCATACACTGTATATGACACTATATACATTATACACCACACACTATATACTATATATTACACCCCATACACTGTATATGACACTATATACATTATACACCACACACTATATACTATATATTACACCCCATACACTGTATATAACACTGTGTACATTATACACCACACACTATATACTATATATTACACTCCATACACTGTATATGACACTATATACATTATACACCACACACTATATACTATATATTACACCCCATACACTGTATATGACACTATATACATTATACACCACACACTATATACTATATATTACACCCCATACACTGTATATGACACTATATACATTATACACCACACACTATATACTATATATTACACCCCATACACTGTATAGGACACTATATACATTATACACCACACACTATACACTATATATTACACCCCATACACTGTATATAACACTGTGTACATTATACACCACACACTATATACTATATATTACACCCCATACACTGTATATGACACTATATACATTATACACCACACACTATATACTATATATTATACCCCATACACTGTATATGACACTATATACATTATACACCACACACTATATACTATATATTACACCCCATACACTGTATATGACACTATATACATTATACACCACACACTATATACTATATATTACACCCCATACACTGTATATGACACTATATACATTATACACCACACACTATATGCTATATATTACACCCCATACACTGTATATGACACTGTATACATTATACACCACACACTATATACTATATATTACACCCCATACACTGTATATGACACTATATACATTATACACCACACACTATATACTATATATTATACCCCATACACTGTATATGACACTATATACATTATACACCACACACTATATACTATATATTACACCCCATACACTGTATATGACACTATATACATTATACACCACACACTATATACTATATATTACACCCCATACACTGTATATGACACTGTATACATTATACACCACACACTATATACTATATATTACACCCCATACACTGTATATGACACTATATACATTATACACCACACACTATATACTATATATTACACCCCATACACTGTATAGGACACTATATACATTATACACCACACACTATACACTATATATTACACCCCATACACTGTATATAACACTGTGTACATTATACACCACACACTATATACTATATATTATACCCCATACACTGTATATAACACTATATACATTATACACCACACACTATATACTATATATTACACCCCATACACCAGTGATGGCGAACCTATTAGCGGCCGAGTGCCCAAACTGCAACCCAAAACCCCCCTTATTTATCGCGAGGTGCCAACCTAAAATTAATGCAGTAGCTTATTGCTCCTTGTACAACAACTTTCAATCAGATTGGCCTCCTGAGGACACCAACACAGTAGAAAGATGGAAAATGTTCATCATTTTAGCTTCTTTCCAGTTTTCCTCTGTACAGAGAAAATTGTGGTGCCAGCAGAAGATTCTCCAAAGATAATTCGGCCCTGTCTACTTATTCTCCCTCTTCCTACAGTCCCAAGTAGCGAAGTCAGTATCAAAATATGACTGAACGCAGCATCTTTTAAGTTGCTTGGAACTGCAGGAAGATTCTTTGCGTCCTGTCTGGTGTGCTGGGGTGATGGCCCGGGTGCCCACAGAAAGGGCTCTGAGTGCCGCCTCTGGCACCCGTGCCATAGGTTCGCCACCACTGCCATACACTGTATATAACACTATATACTATATATTACACCCCATACACTGTATATGACACTATATACATTATATACCACACACTATATATTACACCCCATACACTGTATATGACACTATATACTATATATTACACCCCATACACTGTATATGACACTATATACATTATATACCACACACTATATACTATATATTACACTCCATACACTGTATATGACACTATATACATTATATACCACACACTATATATTATACCCCATACACTGTATATGACACTATATACATTATACACCACACACTATATACTATATATTACACACCATACACTGTATATGACACTATATACATTATACACCACACACTATATACTATATATTACACCCCATACACTGTATATGACACTATATACATTATATACCACACACTATATATTATACCCCATACACTGTATATGACACTATATACATTATACACCACACACTATATACTATATATTACACTCCATACACTGTATATGACACTATATACATTATACACCACACACTATATACTATATATTACACCACATACACTGTATATGACACTGTATACATTATACACCACACACTATATACTATATATTACACCCCATACACTGTATATGACACTATATACTATATATTACACCCCATACACTGTATAGGACACTATATACATTATACACCACACACTGTATACTATATATTACACCCCATACACTGTATATGACACTATATACATTATACACCACACACTATATACTATATATTACACCCCATACACTGTATAGGACACTATATACATTATACACCACACACTGTATACTATATATTACACCCCATACACTGTATATGACACTATATACATTATACACCACACACTATACACTATATATTACACCCCATACACTGTATATGACACTATATACATTATACACCACACACTATACACTATATATTACACCCCATACACTGTATATGACACTATATACATTATACACCACACACTATACACTATATATTACACCCCATACACTGTATATGACACTATATACATTATACACCACACACTATATACTATATATTACACCCCATACACTGTATATGACACTATATACATTATACACCACACACTATATACTATATATTACACCCCATACACTGTATATGACACTATATACATTATACACCACACACTATATACTATATATTACACCCCATACACTGTATATGACACTATATACATTATACACCACACACTATATACTATATATTACACCCCATACACTGTATATGACACTATATACATTATACACCACACACTATATACTATATATTACACCCCATACACTGTATATGACACTATATACATTATACACCACACACTATATACTATATATTACACCCCATACACTGTATATAACACTATATACATTATACACCACACACTATATACTATATATTACACCCCATACACTGTATATGACACTATATACTATATATTACACCCCATACACTGTATATGACACTATATACATTATACACCACACACTATATACTATATATTACACCACATACACTGTATATGACACTATATACATTATACACCACACACTATATACTATATATTACACCACATACACTGTATATGACACTATATACATTATACACCACACACTATATACTATATATTACACCCCATACACTGTATATGACACTATATACATTATACACCACACACTATATACTATATATTACACCACATACACTGTATATGACACTATATACATTATACACCACACACTATATATTACACCCCATACACTGTATATGACACTATATACATTATACACCACACTATATACTATATATTACACCCCATACACTGTATATGACACTATATACATTATACACCACACACTATATACTATATATTACACCCCATACACTGTATATAACACTATATACATTATACACCACACACTATATACTATATATTACACCCCATACACTGTATATGACACTATATACATTATACACCACACACTATATACTATATATTACACCACATACACTGTATATGACACTATATACATTATACACCACACACTATATACTATATATTACACCACATACACTGTATATGACACTATATACATTATACACCACACACTATATACTATATATTACACCACATACACTGTATATGACACTATATACATTATACACCACACACTATATACTATATATTACACCCCATACACTGTATATGACACTATATACATTATACACCACACACTATATACTATATATTACACCCCATACACTGTATATGACACTATATACATTATACACCACACACTATACGCTATATATTACACCCCATACACTGTATATGACACTATATACATTATACACCACACACTATATACTATATATTACACCCCATACACTGTATATGACACTATATACATTATACACCACACACTATATACTATATATTACACCCCATACACTGTATATGACACTATATACATTATACACCACACACTATACACTATATATTACACCCCATACACTGTATATGACACTATATACATTATACACCACACACTATATACTATATATTACACCACATACACTGTATATGACACTATATACATTATACACCACACACTATATACTATATATTACACCCCATACACTGTATATGACACTATATACTATATATTACACCCCATACACTGTATATGACACTATATACATTATACACCACACACTATATACTATATATTACACTGTATATGACACTATATATTACACCACATACACTGTATATGACACTATATACATTATACACCACACACTATACACTATATATTACACCCCATACACTGTATATGACACTATATACATTATACACCACACACTATATACTATATATTACACCACATACACTGTATATGACACTATATACATTATACACCACACACTATATACTATATATTACACCCCATACACTGTATATGACACTGTATACATTATACACCACACACTATATGCTATATATTACACCCCATACACTGTATATGACACTATATACATTATACACCACACACTATATACTATATATTACACTCCATACACTGTATATGACACTATATACTATATATTACACCCCATACACTGTATATGACACTATATACTATATATTACACCCCATACACTGTATATGACACTATATACATTATACACCACACACTATATACTATATATTACACCCCATACACTGTATATGACACTATATACTATATATTACACCCCATACACTGTATATGACACTATATACATTATACACCACACACTATATACTATATATTACACTGTATATGACACTATATATTACACCACATACACTGTATATGACACTATATACATTATATACATCCTCTATACGTGACGCTGCCGGGTTGGGTCTCACCTCTCCGCTGCGCTCGTCCCCGCCGCTCCGCTACGTGCGCGCCCACCAGACACGTCACATTCCGCAGCTGGGCGTCGCTACTGGGTGGAGCCCGAAACAATTCTACCAATGACAAGCGTCCATCGGCGGGATTTCACCTTCCGCAACCAATAAACTAAAGGGATGGGCGGGACAATAAACGGAGAAGATGAATGACAGGGCGTGTGCAGGCGAGCAGCCAGCCAATAGCAGCGAGCGGAAATTTAACCCCCTCTCACTACTAGAACTGAGATCAATGACCATATATAGGGAGGTGGAGAGAGACGGCGAGACCACGTGGTACAGGGCTGTGCCATGCCAAAAAGAGGGGGAGTGGGCGGTACCACGTGCGATCGCATGCGGAGAGAGAGGAGACCACAGCTGTACATAGAGGAGGAGGAGAGAGAGGAGACCACAGCTGTACATAGAGGAGGAGGAGAGAGAGGAGACCACAGCTGTACATAGAGGAGGAGGAGAGAGAGGAGACCACAGCTGTACATGGAGGAGGAGAGAGGAGACCACAGCTGTAAATAGAGGAGGAGGAGGAGAGAGGAGACCACAGCTGTACATAGAGGAGGAGGAGAGAGAGGAGACCACAGCTGTACATAGAGGAGGAGGAGAGAGGAGACCACAGCTGTACATAGAGGAGGAGGAGAGAGGAGACCACAGCTGTACATAGAGGAGGAGGAGAGAGGAGACCACAGCTGTACATAGAGGAGGAGGAGAGAGGAGACCACAGCTGTACATAGAGGAGGAGGAGAGAGGAGACCACAGCTGTACATAGAGGAGGAGGAGAGAGGAGACCACAGCTGTACATAGAGGAGGAGAGAGGAGACCACAGCTGTACATAGAGGAGGAGGAGAGAGAGGAGACCACAGCTGTACATAGAGGAGGAGGAGAGAGAGGAGACCACAGCTGTACATAGAGGAGGAGGAGAGAGAGGAGACCACAGCTGTACATAGAGGAGGAGGAGAGAGAGGAGACCACAGCTGTACATGGAGGAGGAGAGAGGAGACCACAGCTGTAAATAGAGGAGGAGGAGGAGAGAGGAGACCACAGCTGTACATAGAGGAGGAGGAGAGAGAGGAGACCACAGCTGTACATAGAGGAGGAGGAGAGAGGAGACCACAGCTGTACATAGAGGAGGAGGAGAGAGGAGACCACAGCTGTACATAGAGGAGGAGGAGAGAGGAGACCACAGCTGTACATAGAGGAGGAGGAGAGAGGAGACCACAGCTGTACATAGAGGAGGAGGAGAGAGGAGACCACAGCTGTACATAGAGGAGGAGGAGAGAGGAGACCACAGCTGTACATAGAGGAGGAGAGAGGAGACCACAGCTGTACATAGAGGAGGAGGAGAGAGAGGAGACCACAGCTGTACATAGAGGAGGAGGAGAGAGAGGAGACCACAGCTGTACATAGAGGAGGAGAGAGAGGAGACCACAGCTGTACATAGAGGAGGAGGAGAGAGAGGAGACCACAGCTGTACATAGAGGAGGAGGAGGAGAGAGGAGACCACAGCTGTACATAGAGGAGGAGAGAGGAGACCACAGCTGTACATAGAGGAGGAGAGAGAGAGGAGACCACAGCTGTACATAGAGGAGGAGGAGGAGAGAGGAGACCACAGCTGTACATAGAGGAGGAGAGAGAGAGGAGAGCACAGCTGTACATAGAGGAGGAGGAGAGAGAGAGGAGACCACAGCTGTACATAGAGGAGGAGGAGAGAGAGGAGACCACAGCTGTACATAGAGGAGGAGGAGGAGAGAGGAGACCACAGCTGTACATAGAGGAGGAGAGAGAGAGAGGAGACCACAGCTGTACATAGAGGAGGAGGAGAGAGGAGACCACAGCTGTACATAGAGGAGGAGAGAGAGAGAGGAGACCACAGCTGTACATAGAGGAGGAGGAGAGAGAGGAGACCACAGCTGTACATGGAGGAGGAGAGAGGAGACCACAGCTGTACATAGAGGAGGAGGAGGAGAGAGGAGACCACAGCTGTACATAGAGGAGGAGGAGAGAGAGGAGACCACAGCTGTACATAGAGGAGGAGAGAGAGAGAGGAGACCACAGCTGTACATAGAGGAGGAGGAGAGAGGAGACCACAGCTGTACATAGAGGAGGAGGAGAGAGAGGAGACCACAGCTGTACATAGAGGAGGAGGAGAGAGGAGACCACAGCTGTACATAGAGGAGGAGGAGAGAGAGGAGACCACAGCTGTACATAGAGGAGGAGAGAGGAGACCACAGCTGTACATAGAGGAGGAGAGAGAGAGAGGAGACCACAGCTGTACATAGAGGAGGAGGAGAGAGGAGACCACAGCTGTACATAGAGGAGGAGAGAGAGAGAGGAGACCACAGCTGTACATAGAGGAGGAGGAGAGAGGAGACCACAGCTGTACATAGAGGAGGAGAGAGAGGAGACCACAGCTGTACATAGAGGAGGAGGAGAGAGAGGAGACCACAGCTGTACATAGAGGAGGAGGAGAGAGAGAGGAGACCACAGCTGTACATAGAGGAGGAGAGAGGAGACCACAGCTGTACATAGAGGAGGAGGAGAGAGAGGAGACCACAGCTGTACATAGAGGAGGAGAGAGGAGACCACAGCTGTACATAGAGGAGGAGGAGAGAGGAGACCACAGCTGTACATAGAGGAGGAGGAGAGAGGAGACCACAGCTGTACATAGAGGAGGAGAGAGGAGACCACAGCTGTACATAGAGGAGGAGAGAGGAGACCACAGCTGTACATAGAGGAGGAGGAGAGAGGAGACCACAGCTGTACATAGAGGAGGAGGAGAGAGGAGACCACAGCTGTACATAGAGGAGGAGGAGAGAGAGGAGACCACAGCTGTACATAGAGGAGGAGGAGAGAGAGAGGAGACCACAGCTGTACATAGAGGAGGAGGAGAGAGAGGAGACCACAGCTGTACATAGAGGAGGAGGAGAGAGAGGAGACCACAGCTGTACATAGAGGAGGAGGAGAGAGGAGACCACAGCTGTACATAGAGGAGGAGAGAGGAGACCACAGCTGTACATAGAGGAGGAGGAGGAGAGAGGAGACCACAGCTGTACATAGAGGAGGAGGAGGAGAGAGGAGACCACAGCTGTACATAGAGGAGGAGGAGGAGAGAGGAGACCACAGCTGTACATAGAGGAGGAGGAGGAGAGAGGAGACCACAGCTGTACATAGAGGAGGAGGAGGAGAGAGGAGACCACAGCTGTACATAGAGGAGGAGGAGAGAGAGAGGAGACCACAGCTGTACATAGAGGAGGAGGAGAGAGGAGACCACAGCTGTACATAGAGGAGGAGGAGAGAGGAGACCACAGCTGTACATAGAGGAGGAGGAGAGAGGAGACCACAGCTGTACATAGAGGAGGAGGAGAGAGGAGACCACAGCTGTACATAGAGGAGGAGGAGAGAGGAGACCACAGCTGTACATAGAGGAGGAGGAGAGAGGAGACCACAGCTGTACATAGAGGAGGAGGAGAGAGGAGACCACAGCTGTACATAGAGGAGGAGGAGAGAGAGGAGACCACAGCTGTACATAGAGGAGGAGAGAGAGAGGAGACCACAGCTGTACATAGAGGAGGAGAGAGAGAGGAGACCACAGCTGTACATAGAGGAGGAGGAGAGAGAGAGGAGACCACAGCTGTACATAGAGGAGGAGGAGAGAGAGGAGACCACAGCTGTACATAGAGGAGGAGGAGAGAGAGGAGACCACAGCTGTACATAGAGGAGGAGGAGAGAGAGAGGAGACCACAGCTGTACATAGAGGAGGAGGAGGAGAGAGGAGACCACAGCTGTACATAGAGGAGGAGGAGGAGAGAGGAGACCACAGCTGTACATAGAGGAGGAGGAGGAGAGAGGAGACCACAGCTGTACATAGAGGAGGAGGAGGAGAGAGGAGACCACAGCTGTACATAGAGGAGGAGGAGGAGAGAGGAGACCACAGCTGTACATAGAGGAGGAGGAGGAGAGAGGAGACCACAGCTGTACATAGAGGAGGAGGAGAGAGAGAGGAGACCACAGCTGTACATAGAGGAGGAGGAGAGAGGAGACCACAGCTGTACATAGAGGAGGAGGAGAGAGGAGACCACAGCTGTACATAGAGGAGG